>NW_025391865.1:0-8199 GCF_016433145.1 Gracilinanus agilis | reverse complement strand
CTCTCTCTCTCTCTCTCTCTCTCTCTCTCTCTCTGTCTCTCTGTCTCTGCATCTGTCTCCTTCCCTCTTCTCTCTCTCCATCCAGTATACTGTCTATCATACCACTCAGGCTCTCATTAGCAGGGGAGGAGGGGGCTATCTACCACTGAAGCTTGTTATAATCATTAATCTAGAATGAGATGGATGCCACCTTAACTGACAGGGATGGAAGTTGAGAGATTCAGAATGTGCCCAGGTGCTGTGAGCCAGGGGCAAATGTCAGTTAGCTGCACCCTATATATACCCCCTGACAGTTACAGTGGAAAAAGTCTCTGGACTCAGAGGCTCTGAACTGGCAATCACAGATCTCTGGGTTGAGACTTGAGCAAATCTCTGTGGATCAATATGGGCAAAGGGTGGCTGAAGGGTGAAAGGTGGTGAAGAATAAGGGGGTAGGAAAAGTCTGACTCTATTTCCTTGCTAGACTGTGAGAGCTAGTAAACCATCAACACTATTAGTGAGAGAGCTGAGAGAATTACAAAGACAATCAATATCCATTTTCAGCAATAGCATTCCCTATTCTCTGGCTTGGCTGTGGCCAGATCTGGCCAGAGATAGAGAAAGGGTGAAGATCTCAAGCTTTTAGCAGCATAGTAGCCTCCAGTCCTGATTATTAATTAGTTTAATAATTAATAGAGCAATAGGGTTTCTAATCCCCAATCCTTAACCTTGTTATCCTTTCCCTACCTATAGATAAACCAGTGTTTAATAACAAGTACCTTCCTGAGTGGTCTTTCTATCACAGCCCTTGGGAAGGGAGTTCAAATACTCAGTCAGATTCTGATCATTATCCAAAGCTGATCAATAGCCATTACCAATCTATCCAACCCCAGGTCGGGCCTGGAGAGGCTAACCATCCATCTAACCTCTCAAGGGTCCTTACTTGGGTAGTTGTTAAAGGAATCACAGACAGGTTATCAAACAAACCTGTCAGGGAGAAGGGGATAACTTACAGCAGCAGCTAGGGTGAGAGGAGTAGATGTTCCTCCCAGCCAGCTGCAGTTGATGAGATCATATACACATCACTATCATTATACATATATCTCCACTACATTAACAAGCTCATTCAGTGGACCAAGTATGGGTTACCCTCAAATGTCAGGACAAGTTGAGCAAGTCAAATGGGGAAGATGATGTTTGTACATGCAATTTCTTAGCCACTTGTCTGACCACAGACCACGTCTTCATGTTTTGTCCTTTGGATCCCACTACTGTATGGCTGAATAATACTCACATCTGATCTAAATTCTTCTTCCTTCAGCTTCAGCACATATTTCCTTAGTCTTGTCTTCAGTAAACTAGAAACCAGCAGGGCACTAGGCTCTGTAGAACATATTTTGTATACTTAAAAACCCATATTGTCAACCCTGAACCACCTTTTCTCCAGGTTAATCTACCCTAAATTCCTCTAACTTTTCCTCAAAGGCCTTATTCTTCAGCCCCATAATCATCCTTTTATGAACCTTCTCCAAATCCTCTATTGGTACTTAGCTTTTTGTAGCCAAAAAAATAGCCTGCAGTTTCCTGATTGCACCTGTGTGCTTCTTTCAGAAGGGTTTTGCAGGTTTGTCTCTAGAGAATTATAGCAAATGCCTTTAAATAAACATTCTGGCTTCAAACAGTTTGTCTGTCAAGTACACTCTATGACCTGTCTATTTGATTTTTTTCTTACCTAAAAAGTTTCCCCTACCCATGTTAGAGTTAATCTCTTGAGTAGACCAATTCTGGTTTATTCTAAATAACTGTTCAATATTTCCAAACTGTCACAATAGCATAGTCCTGTACCCTGGGGAGATCTATGGCCTGGGGTGAAAGTAATGACAAAAGGAAATCCCCTTCAAGCACTTCAATTATCTTTTCAGCCCTTCCCTGGTAGCATAGCTCAGCTTGGAGTAACCTTAGTAGAAGAAAAGGCATTTTGAAAAACTAACAATCCCAAAGCTTTTGGAATTGCTTGCAGACGCCTACCATCTTCCAAAAATAGCCACCCACCAAGATGCTAAAGCTTAATATTTATTATCTCTTCTTAGGTTCTCTAAATCTCTTAACTCATGTTTAGACTTGAGAATAAAACTTCCCAAAGGAAATGCAGTGGCCAGCACTTTTGTCTCCCCAGGCAGAATGAGTGCAATGAATGGGGTCTATATAAACATGGAAATCTCAGCTCTAGCCTACAATCCCCCTCGACTCACATTTAGACATGCGTAATTCTACACATCTGCCTGTGTTTGCCACTTTCTTGGCCCATGTAGTCAAATAACCCATGAATCATATACCTAGATGCATGTGACATTTCTTTGAAGAGAATTGCTGCAAACATGCAATACTGGGCAACAGAAGCAGTGAAAAGAGGTTTTTATTAGGAATCAAAGGATCTGGACCTGGCATTTATGACTTGTAGGACCTCAAGCAAGGGGATATGGAACAACTATTTTTGAGTTCATGTAGTAGGTAATAGCTGCCAAAACAGATCTACCACAATATTATAGAGGTAAAACCCTAGGTTTTATTATGCTTTGGCATTGGCTTAGACCTCAGAGGGGGGAAAAATAGACCTGAACCCTAATTAGGATTCTAACAAGACTTCTTATAAAGAAAATGACATCAAAATGACAGAGTAATAATTTTTTTACATATTGCAACTTTGTATTCTTTTAGGCCATAAAAGTTTTTTTTAAGAAATGATACATAATCCCATGCTTCCTTCAATGTCATATGTATAAGTTGAACAAAGCTATTTAAACTTAGTTAAATCGAATCATAACCTCATACATCCCCTAAAGAAACAAACCTAATCAGATTCCATAGGTAAATTAAGTCAGGTTACAGATTAAAGTACATTTAGAGGGTTTACCATGGGCTGACTCTTAGGGGACGTTTGCATGTTACCAAGATAACCAAGAAAACTTTGTGTGAAAAAAAATCTTTCCTTAAACCATAATCTAGAGGAATTCTTTCTACAAATAATTAAATAACTTTTGGGGGTTTCAAACTCCACTTTGGCTTCTATCTGAGGAATATCAAACAGTCTTTCCTTAATTCTATTATTCCATGTGCCAGGTTTTAATCAGAAAAGATTAATATTAACAGAAGACGGGCTTTCAGTAAACCAAAAATTGCTGGAAGAATGGCCTTGAATCCTGAATAATAAAAACTATTAAGAGAAAAAAAAGTCCTATAACAGAATTAACCTCTCTTGGCCTCAATTTTCCATTTTTCAAAAGGGGAGGGGGTTAAACTAAATGATATCTCTTCCACTTTTAAACCTATGATCTTGTTACCTTGATACCTATTAAGGGTGGTGAGCCTAACACATGTACCCCATTAATTCCAGTTTCATATTGAAACAAAATGAAATATTTACAAATCATTGGACAGTTTTTTAAAAGTAATTTTAAAAATTAATTTAAATAATTTTCAAAGTAATTAATTTTGTCCTAACATAGCAAGAATAGACAGCAGCCCTAAGTTTGGCTACACATAATCCTCCTCCTTGTTGGAAAGAGTCTGTTCAGCAGGATATCTAGTGGTCTTTGGGTATCCACTGCTTCTCAAAGTCACTGACCCCCACCCACTCCTGCCTTGGGTAAAGTCTTTTATGCTCCTAGGTGACCAGTAAACTCTGTCAGCATAGCCAGAGGCCATTAGGAAGCTACATGTGTGGAGGGGGGGCACTCTGGTACTTACTGGTCCTATCATAGTACCTCCTAAATTCTAGGAAGAGATGGGGAGGAATGTGAGGATCCTATGTGATATGTGAATACAAAATGTGGAATTTACTGTTTGATTTCCGCAGGTTCAAAAATTCCACTGATTCAACGCATGAGACCAAATTCTCTCTCTTCTCTGTCTCTGTCTCTGTCTCTGCCTCTACCTCTGCCTCTACCTCTGTCTTACTCTCTCTCTGTCTCTCTCTGTCTCTCTGTCTCTGTCTCTCTGTCTCTGTCTCTCTGTCTCTGTCTCTCTCTCTCTGTCTCTCTTTCTCTCTCTGTCTCTGTCTCTGTGTCTCTGTCTCTGTCTCTGTCTCTCTCTCTCTCTCTCTGTCTCTCTTTCTCTCTCTGTCTCTGTCTCTGTCTCTGTCTCTGTCTCTTTCTCTGTCTCTGTCTCTGTGTCTCTGTGTCTCTGTCTCTCTCTCTCTGTCTCTCTCTCTCTGTCTCTCTCTCTCTCATCTCTCTTTCTCTCTCCCCCTTCCCTCTCCTCCCTCCTTCTCTCTCCTATTGATTTATGTTGACCTTGTAGCCTATTTTAATCTCTAGGGGTTTTTTTTTGCCAATTAAATTTTTTAATCTGTTTTTCCAGATCACTTGTAGACACAATTTTAATAATAATTTTTTGACATTTTACAATCTACGTTCTCTCCCTTTCTCGCTCTACTCTCCTCACCCTTAGACAGCAAGCAATATGATACAGGTTGTACATGTGCTGTTATACTTCCATGTTAATCGTGTTGTGAAGGAAGTCACATATTGCTTATACTAGAGAAAAATTAATGAAGGAAATAAAATGAAAAATGGTATACTCCAATCTGCATTCAGACTCCATCAATTCCTTCTATGGCATTGGAGAGCATTTTTAATTATGAGTCATTTGGAGCTGTCTTGGATCTCTGCATTGTTGATAATAGTTTTAATTCACAATTGAACATTATACATTATTGTTGTTGCTGTGTATAGCATTTTCCTGCTTCTGTTCACTTTACTTTCTATAACTTCATATGTCTTTCCATCCAGGTTTGTGTGTGTGTATGTGTGAGTACATGTGCGTGTGGATGCTATTCATCATTTCTTACAATACAATCATATTCCATTATAATTATATACCACAACTTGATCAGTCATTCTTCAATTGTTGGACATACCTTCAGTTTCCAGTTTCTTTGCCACCGCAAAAAGCTACTATAAGTATTTTTGTACAAATAGTTCCTTTCTCTCTATCTTTGATCTTTGAATACAGATCTAATGATGGTATTTCTGGGTCAAAGGATAGGCACACTTTTATGGCCCTTTGGGCATGGTTCCAAATTGCTCTCCAGAATGGTTGCATCAATCCAAGGCTCTACCAACAGTGCATTAAAGTCCTAATTTTCCCACATCTCTTCCTGCAATTATAATTTTCCTTTTCTGTCACATTGGCCAGTCTTACTAGGGATAAAGTGGTACCTCGGTGTTGTTTAAATTTGCATTTCTCTAATTTTGATTTGGAGTCTTTTTTCATATAACTAAGGATTGTTTTAATTTCTTTAACTGAGAACTGCCTATTCCTACCCTTTGACCATCTGTCAGTTGAGGAAAGACTTGTATTCTTATAAATTTGACTCAGTTCTTTATATATTTGAGAAATGAGGTTAGGCCAAGGATTCTTAACCTTTTCTGTATCCTGGACCCCTTGGGCAATAAAGCTTATCAACCCCCTTCTCAGAATCGTGTTTTTAAATGTGTAAAATAAAATATACACAGGATTACAAAAGAAATAAGTTATATTGAAATACAGTTCTCAAAATATTTTAAAAACACAATATAGAACACAGGTTAGATTCCTCTGCTTTAGGCAAACTAGGCTACTGAGTTTTCTGAACTTAGTGTAAGAGATATTAAGTAGTTTTTCTATAACCTCACAACGGTGTGTAAAGAAGTTCCTTCAACTGGAAAGGGTTACAGGGTCTTCCAAATTAATCCAGTTGATTAAGGAACCTCTTCACACATGAGTATGAGGTTGCTGGGAAATTCCTGAATACTTCCCTTACATCAGCACTCCCATCTCTGAGTCTTTGAACAAGCAATCTCTCATGCCTAAAATGTACTCCCTCCTCATCTTCACCTCCTAGAACCCTTTAAGACAGCCTTGGGGCCACCTCTCACAGAAGACCTTGCCTTAAATTGCCAGGCTTTAGAGCTTTCTCCTTCTTTAAATAGCATTGATGCCGCCCCTGTTCCTCTTCCCCTATTTGAATTTCCCCATTAGGATGTAAACTTGAGGATAGGAATTATTTGGCAATTTTTTATCTTGGAAGCCCCCAAACCTAGTAGAAAGTCTTGTACATAGTTGGTACTTAATACACATTTTTAAAATTGAAGTGAATTGATTAAAGGCTTATCAGGGATACATTTCTGAAGACACAATCATGAATTATTCCATTGAGGAAAAAAAGGAGAGTGAAGCATTTAAGATAGCTTAGCATCAGAGCTTCCCAGGGAGCTTTCCAAAGGGCTTAGATTTTCAAAAGACATGTACGGTTTTGCATGACTTCATATATATAATGGGTATTGTATTTCTTGCCTTCTCAATGGGTGGGGAAAAAGGGGAGAAGAGAATTTGGAATTGAACTTTTTTTTTAAAAGACACATACAAAAGATTGGAGGCAGAAACCAATAAAGGAGAATGATTTTAAAAGGATGCCAAAGATCTCTAAGAACAGTAACAGGAAGACTAAAGTTTAAAATGATTGGAGGCTTGAAATGAATTTACACTAAAAACAACAAAAAAAGAATCCTGTACCTATATTTGAGGAAGAAAATAGTCAAGAGAAAAACACATGACTTTAGAGCTGATAACAAAAACTAAATAAAAAACAATGAAAATATGGAACTATTCAACTTTATTCTGATTTCATCTTCTCTCTCAAAGGAGAATGAACTCAAGATTGAAAAGGCTAAAAAAAAGATGCTTAAGTAGAAATTGAATCCTAAGGTGAGCAAGAAGATATTTAGAAAGAACATAGAAGTTCAAAATGAATTCAAATCATTTTCCTGGGACCAATTATACCACAGGTTTATAAAAATAATCTGCCAATATAATTGCAGAATAGCTAGCATTTATATGGCTGTCCAAAAAATCTTGCTATGGTTTTTAGCTATTAAAGCTAAGTTGTGCCATGGTTAAAAGGCTGAACCTGAAATCAGGAAGTCCTAACTTTGAACCCTGTCGCCTACACTTACAAGCTGCGTGATGGTGGGTAAGTATCTGTCTCAATTCCTTCAAATGTAAAATGGAATTAATAGTACCTACCTTTCAGGATTTTGTGAGGACAAAATGAGATGGTACTTAAAAACATTTTTTGTAAACCTTCATGTGCTAAAATAAATTCCAAATATCATTTATTGTTGTTGTCCAGTCATTTTTCAGTCATGTATGACTCCTCACAACCCCATTTGGAGTTTTCTTGGCAGGCATACTGGGGTGAGTTGCAATTTCCTTCTTCAATTCATTTTATAGATGGGGAAACTGAGGCAAACAGGGTTAAGTGACTTGCCCAGGATCATACAGTGTCTTAAATTAGCTTTGAACTCAGAAAGATTAGTCTTCCTGACTCCAGATGCAGCTCTCTATCTATCTACGGAGCCTCCCAGTTGACCAGATATTATTATTATTATTATTATTATTATTATTAGAAATACACTAAGACTTTTGGGATACCTGTTATAGTATTTCAAGGTTTGTAAAGTGTATAAAGATATATGTACATATATCTATATAGTTTCACTGTTGCCCACACAACTCTATAAGGTAGTCACTACTATTATTTCCATTTTACAGGTGAGGAAGTTGAGGCTGAAAGAGGTTAGAAGAGTTGCCCAGGATTACCCAGTTAGTGATTGAGGTAGAGTTAAAACTCAGGTCTTCCTGATTCCAAGTCCAGAACTCTATCCACTAATGATCTTTAAGAAACTATGGGGAAAGGTAGTAGTATCATAAGAAAAAAGATGAAAAATATCCCAACTTTCAAAACTGGGAGATGTTATAAAGAAAGAGAAGAGAGCAGAATTTCCTGTTTATATAACTCCAAATCTATATACTCACTCTCCCAGCTCCACTCCTGACTTTTCCACCTTCACTACCATGCTTTCTCACAATGAAGTTGTCTTTGCCTTTTTGGTGGGTCCCTTACACTCATCAGTGAGTTATTGCCTGGAACCTCTATTTGAGAAAGTGCCATGGCCAGTGGATTGAGAGCCAGGCCTAGAGACAAGAGGTCCTGGGTTCAAATTGGACCTCAGACACTTCCTATCTTTGTGACTCTGGGCAAGTCACTTGACCCCCATTGTCTAGCCCTTACTGTTCTTCTGCCTTAGAACCAAAGCAGAGTATCATAGTATTGATTTTAAGGGAGCTAGGGGAGAGAGAGAGAGAGAGAGAGAGAGAGAGAGAGAGAGAGAGAGAGAG
>NW_025391864.1:0-6087 GCF_016433145.1 Gracilinanus agilis | reverse complement strand
TTCCCATATTGTATAAATCATTTCACAGTTATATTAAGGATTTTTCATTCTTTTTACTTGCAATTTAAGTTACAACTTTTGCGAGTCTGATGATTATAAAATTATTTTAATTTACATTTCTTTAGTTATAATTTTGAATTTGTTTACAAGTCACTGTGAATGGGGCAGCTAGATAGAGTCAAAAAGACCTGAATTCAAATCTAGCCTCAGGTACTAGCTCTGTAATCCTGGGCAAGTCACTTAACCTTTGTTTGCTTTAATCCACTGTATGTGGTCATGAAGAGTCAGAAAGGACTGAATAACAGAAACAACTATGAAGGTTGTTTTTTTTTTAATTCTCACAAATGTGTGTCAATTGCTGGTAGTCTGGGAATTTCATTTTTATGAGAAATATTTGGTACAGTTTTTTACAATGGATTTTTAAAATTATTCTGGTACACTGCTTTTGGTTGAACAATAGATTATGATGGAGTATTCTAATAAAACTGAAAATAAACTGAAAGTCAAGAAACAAGTTTATCAAACAGATAATAATACTGAGTTTTGCTCTGGTCATATGATAAAGTGGCTAGCTATCTTAAAGTCTGATAGATGAAATTAAAAATTTGTACTAAGATGCAAGTCAAATAAAATATAGCACTTTAAACTTTATAAAGTATTTCACAGTTGTTCAATATTTAAAGTGTGGGAAAAGACAGATGTGAATGTAAATAAGCTATAAACTCTCTAATAGTTGAGTTGCAAATTATTTACTAATAGAGATTTCAGACTTTATATTTATTTCTCTTTGTATAGTTTATTGAAGTTATTAAACCAGGTCTTGGAATGTCTTTACTGTGGAGGGAATAATGAATTTTTTTTCTTTCTGTGTTCCATTTAACATGCAAGTCAAATGATATTTATAACCATTACATTGGCTGCAATTTCTGGTCATTGGTGTTATATTTTAAAGTCAGTGTGAAGAGAAAAAATAAAGGAAAAATGTCTTCAGAAGACCCCAAATCAATTTTATTGAAGATAAGAATTTCAAAGGATCAGAGACTCAGACCTAGAAGGGACCTTAGAGGCCATCTAGTCCAACCTCTTCATGTTACAGATGAAGAAATTGAGGCCTGAACCAGTTAAATGACTTGCCCCACTTAACAAGCTAGTAAGCCACCTTCCTAAGTCAATTCTGGTGCTCTATCCATGGTGCTAATTTGCCTTTGATTTAATAGGTATAGGGTAGTTTTAAAAAATCATGGAATAAGAAAATGATAGAAGTGAAAGAGTCCTTAGAAATCATTTAATGCAGTTTCCTCACTTCAGATAGGAATACAAAAGTCCAGTGGAGTGAATAGACTTGCCTAAATTATATAGCTAGGAAATTAAAGAATTGGGACAGGAAACCAGTATTCAGACTCTTGTTATTTCCCCTGTGGTTAGAGTTACAATAAAATTGTCACCTGCCATCTTTAAGAGAATAAGCAAAGATGGGCTGATTTCTAATTTTCTTATGATACAGTTCTAAATTCCAGAATGTAGCCTTAAACTTTGCTAGATTTTGGCTAATTCCACATTCTATAATACTTCTGCAAATGACCATAATTGTTATAAACATATAGAGAAAGGGGAAGCTAGGTAACTCAGTAGAGAGTCTGGCCTGGAAACAAGAGGTCCTGGGTTCAAATCTGTCCTCAGACACTTCCTAGCTGCCCGAACCTGGGCAAGTCACTTAACCCCCATTACCTAGCCCTTCTCATTCTTCTGTCTTAGAATTAATACATAGAATTAATACAATTCTAAGATGAAAGGTAAAGTTTTTTAATAATAAAAAATAGAGATTGGAGATCAAACAGGTAAGGAGATAGCACTGGTTATGCCAAAAAACAAACAAACAATTCATTTGTTTTACTTTTCAAAATGCCATTCTCTCAAGGTGGTTTCACATGGATTCTATATGTTATCAATATCCATTGTCTTTGGTTACTAAATTGTTTAGACCTGATCTTTATCTGTCCATAAATTCTCTTCCTCTTCTTATCACCCAAAAGCATCATACAACCAGGAAACCCTCTGTAAAGCTTTAAGCACTATATATAAATATGATACTTGGCTGTTGGAAACCACAGGTAGAATTTGACCTAACACATGTAAAAGAGCAACTACATGATGCAGAGCATAGAATAAGTAGGTCTGGAATCAATAAGACCTGGGTTCAAATTCAGCCTCAAACATTTACTATCTGTGTGACCCTGAGCCCCATCTATAAAATGGGGATTATAATAGCCCCTACCCCTCAGGATTTTTATGAGGATCGAACAAAATAATAATTGTAAATCACTTATGTCATAAATGTTACTTGTTAGTGTTCATTATCATTTTGGAGGCAACACACAAGTGGAAAGAGCACCAGGTCAGAGGACCTGAGTTTGAATCATGCCTCTGCCACTTATAAAAGAGTTTGGTTTTTACTTAATAGACAATTAGGAGCCATTGAAGGGTTTTGAGGAGAGGAATACTGTGATTAAGTCTGTAAACAAGCAAGATTATTCCAACTGTGGTCATGTGACCATTTTGGGGAAGCTATAAAAATGTTTACATACCCTTCCTTGCCTCTGATTACTTCTACATCAGCTTGTTTTGCTTTGCTGCTCAAGTGTTCAGCTATCATATGGTCTATCTTTGTGGCCAAGCCCACCTGTGTAGTGATGAAAATCACTTCCCTACTGGTGAATTGGTGGCTGTCAGGGCTTTATCCTTGGTGATTTTAGCTTTTCACTTAATTTTCAGTAGGGTGTAGGAGTAAAGCTGATGAAACAGATCAAGAATGTGACCTCTCTGGGAAGCTCATAGTATAGGATCATGACTGTTTTATGGGCCTTGACCGGGAAAGAGAATGTTGAAATAACAAGGGCATTCACTCACATTGTTTACCAGCCACAACACAGAAAGCAAAGGTCAGCTACATGAATTACTCCTGTTAGGATGGAGCTGTAATTACCATGGGGTGAATGAGGCTTTGCCTCAGGGTGACAATATCCATGGGGGACGCACACTTCCCTACAGCACAACTGCCCCTGGGCCACCCACCCCAGGGTCCCGTCACTGTAGCAACCCTCTCTTGGGGCCAGCCTTCCTATTCAAGCTGCCTTGGGGCAAGGATCTCCTCCCTTTAGCTGACAACTGCACCCATAATTGGACTATCTACTCACTGCAGCCACTCCCTCCCACCTGTTTTTGCCCCAAATGAAAATATTCCTAGCTGTGACTTTGATGATGTCCACCTTCACACCTATCTCTCTCATCCCTGTTTATTCCCAATGAACAAAAATGTCATCTTACATCCCACAGTGTCCAAAGCTATTAAATCACAGTGGCATTACTGGGAGGAAACTGGGAATATTCCAGGAGAAATCCCCATTCAGAAAGACTGAATACAGAAACTTGTGAATGTCTCACAAGGAACACCTCCTCAATTCCCACCCTCCTCCCTAGCCCATAATGTTCTCATCTTACACTTTCACTAATTACTGTGAAAAGAAACAAACATCCCTCTGTATTTCAATTCTGGTAACACTAAGCATAGGAGCAGCAAACACCTGTGTTGTCTCCTGGGAAATCCTGTACTATGGTAGAGTTGGAAACAGCTATGTCTCTAGAAGAAAAAATAGCAAGAGCTTACCTTCGGGTGGTTAAAGGGGACTTATTTCTCTAACTGGAAACACCTATCTGGGAACTCTGTGATTCAAGGTGTTTGCCAAAGCAAGAATGAAATGTAGAGAAGACAGCAAATGGCAGTGGAATCCTCTTGGTCCTCTCCTTGGCTTCTGGCAAAGTAAGAGCATCCTTCATGTTAACTAAAACCAAGGCTTTACTAGGTGCTATAGAGTTAGATGGTGAATTGGTGAGATTTATGTCTTTAGAGAGGTGTGTGTGTGTGTGTGTGTGTGTGTGTGTGTAAAGGGTATCTTTTTGTGGCATTTCTGTGCAGAACCATCTCCAAATGTGGGCAAACAGAAATAGTAAGTGACTAGTCCTCTCATTTATAGTTGCAAAAGAAACAACTCTATTATCAGTGTGAACATTACTGAGGGTTGTGTAATCATCTGCCACACTTGTCACAATCCCAAGAGAACAGCAAAACTGAGGACTGTTAATGAAATATGAAAGCTATTTTCCTTGATGGTCCAGATATTCTTTGCACCATTGCTCAGTCAAGCGATGGAGCCATAATTTTCTCATCTTCCATCTTTGTAGGAAATGATAACTGATTGCAGTAGTGATGCCTAGTAGAAGAAAGGAAAGGGGGTGATAGTTGCTGACTGAAAGATTTCCTCCAAGTTTTACATTCACAGCTACAGGAGTCTTCCACATGTATCCTGGTAGACAACTAACCAATCTCTTTGGCTGTCACAAACATGGTGGATTTACCATTGCAATGCCTAATTCTTGAATCAGAGACCACAGCTTACAATTCCCAATGAACAAAATGTTAGGCTTTTTACTTTCCCATACACAAAAAAGGGGTTTATGTGAATAAATGAGATAATATATATAAAGTGTTTGGCAAACTGTAAAGCACTTAAAAACATTAGTCATTGTGGCATTATTGTGGCGATATTAATGATAGTGACAATATGATATTAATAATAATAATAATGACCTCAAGTACATACAAAATGACCAGCTCAGAGGAAGAGCATCCATCATCTAATGTCAGAAGCATATTATCCAAACTTGAAGTGACACATGCAGAAAAGAGTTCTAGACATCATCAAGATATTCAGGATAGTCCTTACGTTAGCTGGTATCTGGGTCTAGATGGTGAAAATAAATGAGCAAAAAAAAGTCTTTCTAATATTTCTACCATCAGATGAATGAATGAATTGAATTAACTTCACAAGAGATCTAACTTTGTGGAAGACAGTGGCTGGCACATAGTAAGCACTTAATAAAAAATTCTCATTCTATCTACAATTTCCCTGTCTAAGTGATTTATCTATCATTTATCTGTATATCATCTTTCTATCTAACTAGCACACAACCATCATTTGGCCAAAGCCAGTCATCCCTGTTTGAGTTTACCATCCCTTTTTTTTAGGACAGATGAATTCTCAGCCATAGCCTAAAGAATTCCTATGCTGAGCACATTATACTGTCAGAAGATGATTTTTTCACCTGCTAAGCATTCAGGGTTGAGTGGCTTGCCCAAGGTCACATAGCTAGGAAGAGTCTGAAGACCTCCTCTCTCCAGGCCTGGCTCTCTATCTTGACTACAATTTTTAAACCAGCACTGAGGTCAATTCATCAAGAAGCACTTATGAAGCATCAACAAAGTGCCAAGCACTGTTCTAATTATTGAGAAAACAAAAGATGAGGGGAGACAAAACAGATGTGTAACACAAAACACATAGGAGATAAATGACCTGCAAAGACACTAACAGCTAGGAGAGAGAGAAAAAACCTGGAGGCAGCAGCTTTTGAGAAAACTCTTGAGACAAGAAATAGATATGAGGATAGAGTGCAGGCTGGCCGTAAGTACTGAAAGGTACTCAAGGCCTTTTAGGTACCCTTCTGTGGCCTCATGCCCTGGCCTGACTCTACAGTATTCCCTCTTCTGCTGCCTCACCTGTCCTATTGGCCTTTTCCTAATTTTCCTGGGAAGGAAGAGCAAGTGGTACAAATGCACAGAGCATCTGGCCTTAAGTCAGAAAGACTCATTTTCCTAAATTCAAATCTAACCTCAGACACTTACTAGCTGGGTGACCCTGATCAAGTCATTTAAACCTGTTTGCTTTAGTTTCCTCATTTGGCCAATTGAACTGGAGAAGGAATGGCAAACCACTTCAGGATCTCTGCCAAGAAAACCTCAAATGGGGTCCCAAAGAATTAGATGCAAGTGAAAAAAGCCTAAGATGGCAGGATGCAGCAAAAAATGACTGCCCCCTGGGCTATCCATTGATAGAGCACCTGGGTTCAAATCTGACTTCAGACACTTCCTAGCTGTATGCCCTTGGACAAGTCACTTAAACCCCATTGCCTAGACTTTGCACCTCTTCTCTTTTAGAATTGATGCTAAGACAGAAGGTAAGGGTTGGGGGGGGG
>NW_025391863.1:0-5478 GCF_016433145.1 Gracilinanus agilis | reverse complement strand
ACCCAGCGCAGCTCGGGCCTGGTGCAGCGCCGCACCGAGGCCTCGCGCAGCGCCGCCGACAAGGAGCGGGCTGCCGGCGGTGGAGGGGGCGGCGGCGGCGACGACGATGAGCAGAGCCGCCGGGACGAGCAGGACGACGACGACAAGGGCGACTCCAAGGAAACCCGACTGACCCTGATGGAGGAGGTGCTGCTGCTGGGCCTGAAGGACCGAGAGGTACCGGCCACGGCCCTAGCGAGGAAGGAGGAAGGCGGGAGGAAGGGAGGGAGAGCAGCCGCTCTACGGCCTCGGGGGCTGCCTCTCACCTGTCTTTGGTGAGGGGGCAGCGAACGAACGGGGTCAGGACCTGTGGGGTGGGCCGGCAATAATCCCTTCTTTGCTCTGAGACCCGATGACTGGAAAGATCTCATTCCAGAGACTTGGTCACCAAACATATGGCTTAACGTTTCTTTATATCCCTTTAAGGAAATACAGCCTTTTCATAGGGCAGAAATTCTGCTTAATAATGCCAGTTTCCTCTACACCACCCAGCATCTTCAATTGTAGCAGTTGCACGGTGACCATTTTAAATTTCAGATTGTCCTTCCAATTGGAAAGATCTGTTAGCTCAGCCGCCCCCAAACTCGTAGGTCTTAGAAGTCTTTTTAGTCCAGCCACCCCTAAACTCATAGGTCTTAAAATCAGCCGCAAATCCTCTTTTTGGGAGGAAAAGATATTTCATTAAAAAAAAAAAACACAACAACTTGGATTAGAAAAAAGTTATGGAGATTTCAATGGTCAGATAAAGTTTTTATGGAAGCTCTTGGAAATATATTCACAAGACATCAAGAAACAATTTTAGTGGCCATTTTAAAAAAAGTATCAGTGTCCTTTGCCATTTACTTTTTTTTCTCCCCAGAAAGTATTTATACAGTTGGTTAAAGCTTATCCAGAAAGTTTTCTATACATTTTGATATAGGCACGATTTACTTATTTTTATCAGGTAAAAATAGGGAAGATTCGAGACAGGACTTTTTAATCATAGTACTTTGCGGGATATTTCCTTGTAGTAGGGTTTATTGTAAGAATTACCATTTGGCCATGTAGTAAAACAGTTTGTAAAGTTAAAAGACTTTAAAAAATCGGTGGTATGTTAAAAAGAAATACTTTTAGAACGTTTGCTGTGCGGGGCTATGATGTTTTGATATAACACTTTAAAGAAGAGAGTGTGCCAAAACAGTATTTTAAAATGGGCACCCTTAATTTTTCTTATTCTGAATTGAATTTTTTTTTTTTTTGTCGGTGACATTTTGGTCAAGAAGAGAGGTGACTAGATATAGAAGACCTTTGTCAGGGCAGTGCTACATCTCAATCTAATGTTGGCTTATTTAACTCAGCATGCTAACCTCAGGCCTGCTGTATTGAAGAGCAAACCCAAAAGAAGAGTCAGCAAATTTTACTCTATAAAATTATTCAGAATTTATGAATATGGGCATAGAATTCAGTACTAAGACATTTTAGTTTTTCTATTGTTATTTAACCTTCCTTTATCCCAGTTAGGTTATATCTTGTGTAGGGTTTTTCAGTTTTCTTTGCTAAGTGTTTAGAAACATAAAAAAAAAACCCTTAAATATAACTTTATAGTGATTGTGTTGGCAGTGCCTTCTATTCACTTGCTTAGTCTTATTTTTGTAAATCAGTGACTGTATGTTCTTGATCAAGTTAAACTCAGTGTTTCTTCAGTCCCTCCAAGTTCAAATGGGTCTGTTGTGCCTGTTCTTTATCTGTTTCAGAACTGTCAAAGGATAAATGCAGTACTGTATAAGAGTTATTTAATCAAAAAGCACTTATTAAGTATTTACTACATGCCATGCCCTGGGGATACCAAGAAAGACAAAAACAGTCAAGGAACTTTAATTCTAATAGCTGAGAAAACATACATAAATAGCTAGACTGGATGAAATGATATCTTAAAAAGGGAATGCTAAAGGATTTGGAGGTGTGGAAGAAGTTGAGACCAAGGAAAGACTTTCTTTGGGAAGTGACTCAAATGGAAAGAAAGTCAGGAAATCTTAAGGCAAAGGAGAGGAAGAACACATGGAGATTATGGCTGGAGATAGAATGGCCACTGTTAGGCACAGTAAGTAATATAGGTCATTGTTGGCTGGTTCCTAGAGTATGTAGGAGTAGTGTGTAAGAAGACTGGAAAGAAAGATAGGATGAGGTCAGATTGTAAAGAGCTCTAGATGCCAAAAGGATTCCAGAATGGATCCCATAGGTAAGAGGGACCCACTGAGTTTATTGAGTAGGGGGTTGACTTGGTCAGAACTACACTTTAGTAAATTTACTTTAGCAGCTTAATGGACTGATCTGGGGAGAGGCCTGAGGCAGGAATTCTAGTTAATTAGGAGGCTTTTGCAATAGTCCAGGTGAGCAGTGATGAAGGCTTGAGTTTGGTTGCAACTGTGTGAGTGGAGAGATGGGTTATGTATAAGAAAAGATGAAAGACAAAATTTGGCACTTGGGAGGATGAAAGTACCTTTGACATCAATAGGGGAATTCAAAAGATGGCAGGATTTGGGGGGAGAGGGGAATGATAATGAGAACTGTTTTGGAGATTATTTGAGGCCATCTGGTTTGAGATATGCAGTAGACAGTTGGTGACAAAAGGCTGTAGCTTAGGAGAGCAACTAGGGCTGGATATATTGATCTGGGAATCATCTACATAAAGATGATAATTGAACTTATGGGAGCTAGTGAGATCCCCAGGTGAGATTGTGTAGAGGTAAAAGAGAGAACCTTTGAACAATCTTTTGGCTTGACCAGCGTGGGCATGTAGCAGTTGAAGATCTAGCAAAGAAAACAAGAAATTACTTTATTCTCTTTAGTAGAAAAACTGTTTAAATTCATAAAGTTATAGAAGTAACTATATTTTGTTTCTTTGCAAATTCAATTTAAAACATCAGAACTTGCTTTATGAGTTTTGAGATAACCTGTGAGAAAATGTCTTGGTCTGTTTTCAGTTGTGAAGGCATAATAACCCTGTAATATTAAATCTCTCTTTTTCTGTATTCTTATTTTCCCTCTTTGGAGATAGTTTGTCACTAATCCTCTCATTTGGTTTTTAAAAAATAGTTGTTCTAAATTTAGACAGTTTAATATTTTACAATGATAGGATCAGACTCCAAGTAATTAAGGCTATATGTTTACTATGTTAGGAATTGCAATGCCGAATTTCAGTGTGATTGGTATGATCAGAGTAATAGGATTTAGAACCCACAGGGACCCTAAAAATCATCAAGTCTAATTCTCTAATTTTTTATAATAAGAATTGAGGTGAGGAGAGATTTTGTGACTTACCTACTCTGCTATGGATATTAGTGTTACTAGACTCTTAAATCCAGTATCTTTCCACTATGCCACACTGATTGTTGAAGATAGCTGACTGATCTCAGTACTGTCATTTGTGGAAAGAGTTGCATTTGCTTTGAGAGGTTGCAATTTTGTGAAGAGTTAGCATATATTGATTTTGATACCAATCTTCCTCCCTTTTAATAGAATAATTTCTAAATTCATAGATTGTTACAAATGTGGTATCTGTACATGGATCTTAGCAAGGCATCTCTCATCTCTCATAGATGAAAATATGTAGATTGAATGATAGTACTATAAGATGGCTTCAGAACTGATTGGATGAGTAGAACCAAAGTTTATGGTTTAGTAGAAAAAGCACTGGTTGAAGAACAGAGTATCTACCAAATGACCACATAAAATGAAAAGTGCATGAGAATAAAGGATAGCTGATGTAGACTCGGGATTACCAGAAAGTTGATATTTATGTGTTGAAATTCATGTATTTAAATTAAATGGATATAAAACGAGTTTAATTATATATATTGGTGTATCTTTGTCAATAAACATTTGCTAAGTGCTTACTATATGTGCCAGAAACCTTGTTAGTAGCTCAGCACTATTTATAATAAATTATTTCTTAAGAAATGAAGAGTGAGTAGTAGTCTTTTCTGTGAAGAGACCTGGCTTTACTTCTAGTTCCAAAACTAGTCACAATCATTTATTTGGAAATTTCCGCATTGAAGGGATGCTCAAAAGTATTTCAACATTTAAAACTTTGGAAATTTATCTCCTTTCTTTTCCATACTGGAAAGTCTGATCAGCCTGGGAGAATGTCTTCGGGACAGTCACCAAATCCTTGGACAGACCTTTTTATGCCAGTAGGTGATAAAGAATCCACTCTCATGAGGTCTGAGTCCACCTGGAAGCTCTTGTCTACTGCTATGTGGCTTGAGCAGCCTTAGTCCTCCTGGCCAGTTAAGGCTTGAAGACAACTCTTCTTTTTGAGAATTACCCCAGAGGTGTTGAATGCCTGACCTAGACTCCTGAGTTTAATCCAAACCAGATTAACATGAAATTGGGAAATATTTAACAAATACATTTAAAAAACAAACATTAGTAACATTACATTTTAAAGCTAAGTCGATATGCAACTACAGATATCCTTATGTACCTATTAGTGACCCCAGTTTCTGTTTGAATTTGATACCACCCCTGAACTAGCCTAAATTACATGGAGGAAGAGATCAAGCCAACCTCACAGAGTGCCTGACATGCCAAGATACAAGTGGGTACATAGGTGGGACCTGTTCCTTTGTTATGGGTTCCCAGTAGTTTTAGATTAGGACATAGGGCCATAGATCTACATCCTGGAAGACTATAGATTCCATTTTATAGATAAAGAATTTGAGGCACAGAGGTTAAATGACTTTCCATCTGTCCCCTAGCCAGTAAGAGTTTGAAGCTTGTTTTGAGTCTAAGTCTTCCTTTAATAAACAGTTCCTTATACACTAGACCAGGGGTTGGCAACGTATGGCTTTCGAGCCATATCTGGCTCTTTCTGCAGGAGCCATAAAGTCAATTTTTTTTCAGGCGCTCTTACAGGAGCGCACACTGTGAACACTGTAAGGCTCTCACGAAATTACATTTTAAAAAATGTGGCGTTTATGACTCTCACAGCCAAAAAAGTTGCCGACCCCTGCACTAGACTTAACACACCTGGCTGCCTTGTAATTGCCTGGAGGAGACTATTCGTTGCCTGATTTTGCCTGAAGTGAGGCAGCTGGGAATGGTTGTAATGAAGACAATTAATTATCACAGTAAAGGTCATCTGCCCACTAGGCTACATATCCCTTAGGGCAGGCTATAACCTTGGTTCCCACTTAAGGGGAAGGAGGAGGGAATAAACATTTTTATATATGTCAGCCATTGTGCTAAGGGTTTTTCAAATATTATATCATTTTTTCTTTGGAGACTACTGATTGAGCTAGATGATTGCTATGGTCTAAATCTTTGATCCTGTGATGCTTCTGTTATTTATTTTTGGAAGAGAAATACAAAGAAGTTCAGCATAACTTAATTATAAATCTTACTAAAATAATATATCAAGAGGGGGAATAATTCTATTATTTGGAAGAAGCATTTTTT
>NW_025391862.1:0-5375 GCF_016433145.1 Gracilinanus agilis | reverse complement strand
TGTATTGGCTCCAAGGCAGAAGAGCGGTAAGTGCTAGGCAATGGGGGTTAAGTGACTTGCCCAGGGTCACACAGTTGAGAAGTGTCTGAGGCCAAGAAAAATTGAATTTATTCATCATATATTTTGTTCTCACTTATATCTCATAGAATATCCAACTGCTTATAAAATGCAGCCTGAAGATCATCTCTTATAGGAATTTTCTACTGATTCTCTAATAACCACTAATAGTTACTATTCTTTCCATCTTTAAGTGAGGCTATATACCTTATTTTTTTATGTGTTGTACCTTCCAGTAGCACACAAGCTCCTTTATGGCAGACTTTCATTTGATATCCCCAGTATCTTTAAAATTGCATTGCATTAAGCCTGTGTATCTAAGGACTGTCCCTAGCTGGGATGAAAAAGGAGGAGGGTTGGGCGTGGGGCTAGCAACCCCACCCTGTTAAAAAAAAAAAAAAAACTACATCTGCTAAAGAAACTGCAACCTAAAGTAGGGGCAGCTGGGCTAGCTCAGTGGATTAAGAGCCAGGCCTAGAGATGAAAGGTCCTAGGTTCAAATCCGGGCTCAGACACTTCCCAGCTGGGTGACCCTGAGCGACCCATTGCCTACTGGTTGTGGCCCTATGCTCCTAGAATGGAATCCCAGGATAAAAAAAAAAAAAAAAAAAGCCTGTGTATATTGGATTGATAATTAGATGACCTCTAACCTGTTCATTCATGGATTTCTAACTATAAGAATCTAAAATTCATGTTTCATAGCTGCAGAAAAATTATGTAAATAACAAGCACACAACCATAATTAATAGTGAATAAATATAACATATTAATAAAGAAATGTATACATTAATTAAATCTGACAAATATATTTTGAGGTGGAGATAGAGCCCTTTAACAAATAGCCTTCCTTTCTTTTGAATTTCTTAGAACTAGGGTTGATCAGTACTCTATTGTCACCTTCTTCCTCCTCATGAGGAGACCTAGGAATTCTGGGACAAAAGAGCTGTGGCCTAGAAATCTAGAGTGAAACGTCATAAATATTAATCAAGATGAATAGGGGAGGGGAAGGAGGAAAGTGTTTAGTTATTTGAAAGAATTGGTGGCACATAAAAAGGAAACGGGGTTCATAAGTGGAATGTATAACCAAGATCTATAATATCTGAATATATATAAGTAGAACTAGCAAGAATGGTTAAGTGCTAAGAGAAGAGAAATACAACTTTTCTTCTACCACACACTTAGGAATATATTCTTGCCTTTATCACAGTGAGCTCTAGAGAGGCTAGGCTAAAAATGAAAGCAATTTCTATATAGCATCTGCCTTAGCAAATTCTCCTTTAAGTGTGACATCACTGTGGGGATGAATACACATCTTAGCTACAGCTGGGCTCAATAATGCAAATAGCTAATTCTTTTACCCTTCACTCTATGATTTTCTGAAAAATTCCAGTATGGACTTCTGACTTGGACAGCTCATCATTCTGACATTTCAAAGCTCACAGGATTATAAGTATTTCCAATATGCCACCAAAAACAGAAAGAAAAAACAAACTTCAAATATAGAAGAGACATTAGAAACATATACTTGTTGAACAATTTTACTAGCCCCAGTAGGGAAATAAAGGCTTGAAATATCACTCCTCATAGAGAACATCCAGAAATTCTTGTTTCTTTACTGGAAAAGCACAAGAAAGAAATGAGTGATAGAAGATTTCTTAGAAAGTGTATATTTAAAAGGGAGAGAGAGCAATTATGAATTATTTACTCAATAATATCCCCATGTATCCTGTAAACCTGGAAAAAAACCCAGAACCATTAAAGTAGTCAGTAAAACCCAGTCTTTAATCAGGAAAGAGATAGTGTTCAATATTTGGCCTCCACACAGAGTCAAGTGCCTAACAACACACAGAACCAAGGGCTCTGGGAACAGTATCTCTGAGAGGATTACTGAGTGAGGTGATTTTCCAAAGAAAATAGAACTTGGGGACATATACCTTTTGTGGAACTAAGGACAGGGAAATATGATTTACTGGCTTTTCCAGGGCTACAGGGAAATGAAGTCCAAGACATGATTATCAGAGAGAGACTGATGCTTTACAATGAATACAAAAGGAAAGGGTCCAGCCAAGGGATAGGCTACCTGGGAGAGGACTTTGAGATAATGGGAGAAACTTCTTAGACAAAAAGGGTACTTAACCTTTGACTTTCTACTAGTCCCATCTAAACTGGGATCATTAGGTTCTTTAATATTGTTCAGTCTGAACTGGGTGAGTCTGGGACTTCCCTTGGGATGAGTTCTCAGGGGACAGGGACAAACTTGGGGTTCCTCAAAACCCAGTTGACAATCCAGTAAAGTAGAAGATAACCTTATTCATTGTTTAGTAAAAAATATCCTTATCAATTTGAAGAAATTTTAATGACCGAATTAGGACCATACTAGAAAAAGGAATTCCTCCTAGGTATTAGTAACATATAGTTGTCCAAATCATACAAGATCACCACAAGAAAGGGTAATCTACTATCTTTTGAGGTGGCCTATTCTATCTTTGGACACCTTTGATTGTTAGGAAGTTTATCACCTCTTTTGTGTCTACATTTTCTCTTTTTAATTTACATTTCTTGATTACCTTTGAGAACTGAAAAGTATAAGTCTATTCCTATTATATGAAAGATTGAAAATAGCTGAAAAGTGATCATGGCCCAGTTCCCCTCTTGCCCCCTTCAACTGATGTCTTCTTCTGTTCCCCAGCATAAAAATCACCAGTTCCTTCAATCAGTTATCACAGACCATGAATTTGAAGCTCACTAGCATTATGACTACCCTTCTGTGAATGTTCTACAATTTCTCAATGTTTTTCCTTTTATGCTTTGTCAAGAATTAAACAAAACATTCTAATTGTGGGGTGAGTTAGTAAGAATACAGGAGGCTAATCATCTTCATTCTACTGTAGGTTGTGCTTTACTTCATGCAAATCAAATTGCATTAGATTATTTCTCATTGCTGATTCCTTTTCAGTTTTCAGTTCAGCCAAGCCTTCAGTTCTTTTCTGTTTATATGAGATGTAGTCAGGAAGACCTGAGTTCACATCTATTTTCAGACATTTAACTAACTGTGTGACCCCAGGAAAGTTACCTAAGCTCTCTTTGCCTATTTTGCTCAACTTCAAACATTAGGATAATAATAGCATCTACCTTCCCGGGTAGTAGTGTGAATCAAATGAGAAAATATTCATCCACTTAGCAAAGAATCGGACACCTAGTAGGAGCTATATAAATGCTAACTTATTATTTTTTAATCATGTCTCACCACCTTTTGAGCCTGTGAAGTTGATTTTTAACACCTAGCATGTCTTAACATTTATATCTGATGAATTTGATTTCATATAATATGACCCAGTCTAACTTATTATCATATTTGGGGATGTTGATTCTAACATCCTCTATATAGATAACAAGATGTAATGGAGAGAATGCTCACCATGAAGTCAAGAAAACCTAGGATCAAATTTCATTTCTCTCTCAGATTTTCTTTGTGACACTGGACAACTCAATTTATGTCTGACCTTAGAGAATTCTCTCAGATTATGAATTTTAGAAGAGTTGTGTGTGTTTTTAGGAGTTTCCTCACTTCGTGTCACAGATATAGTCCAGATGAAGTCACAGCTATACCAACACTGCACCCCTACTCTCACTAAAACCAAAACATGATTTCTAGATGTATTAGATGGTTTCAGATCACAGAATCCCATTATTTAGATCATCCAAGTATATCAGATGAGCTGAGTGGTATTTCATGTAATATATCTCAGAGATAAATGGTTACAGAAGAAGGGGTTTGTGAAAGATATTATCCATCAATTACATCAACACAAATGTGTTAAATATTTACTATGGTCAGATATTACAAATAAGCACTACTGACACAAAGAATAAGCAAAACGGTTCCTACTCCCAAAGACCTTACATCCAGGTAGACAATATTTAAAAATCAGAATACAGAAAATAAAGTAAATGGAAAGTGATCTTTGAGGAAATAGTTAGCAGGTGGTGGACCAAGAGAGTCCTTCTAAAGAATGTGACTCTTGAATTGAAACTAAAAATGAGACAGAAATTCTAAGAGTTATGGAATAGAAGACCAAGTATTACAGGCATGTGGATTAACTAGTGTTAAATCCATGGAGAAGAGAGGTGAAGTTCCACAAGTGAGGAACAAATAGTATTACTGTGTGGATGAATAGTATAATAAGAAGATAAAATGAGAATATAAGAAGATTGGAAAGACCTACATGATATTATGAAGAGTAAAATGAGCAGAACCAAGAGAACATTATATATAGTAATAGAAATGTAGTTTGAAGAGCAACTTGTGTATGTCCACCTCTAGGTGGGTAAAAAAAATACTGATAGAAATATGTGACATATATATATATATACGTATATATATATATATCAAATGAAGTTCATCTGTAATGGAGGCAGTGGAGGAAGAGAGATTATTGGTTATTTAAATATATCAAACAAGCAAATTAATTAATTAAAAATAAAATTGTGAAGGTAGGAATGAGCCAAGTTGTGAAGACCTTTAAATGTGAAGTTATAGCAACAACAAAACAGATTTTATCATGGAGGTAATTGGAAGCCACTAGAGCTTATTGGGTAGAAAGGTAACAAATTCAGACCTATGTTTCCAAAAATCCTTTTGGCACCTGAGGGAAGTACATATAGAAGTTGAGGGAGAATTAAGTCAGGGAATCAATTAGAAGACTATTGCAATACCCTAATCAGGAGGTGATAAAAACTTAAGGTAAAATGGTGGTTGTTTGAATTGAGAGACGGAAAGTCTGGAAGAGACATTGTAGACAAAAACAATAAAAGATTTAACAAAATATTGCAGTCATGGTGTAAGAGAAAAAATATCATCTAGGATCCTAAGGTTGAGAATCTCAACAATTTAGAGTATGGTGGCACCGTTGGTACAAATAGGGAACTGCAGAAGAAAAAGAGGGAAAAGGATATTTTCTTTTGAACATGTGGTTGAGCTACCTATGTAAAAATCTATTTTTAAATATTTATAACACATTTGGTGTACAGGACTAGAAATCAAGAGGAAAAAAAGAGATGTACATTTAAAATACAATATAATAAATTATAAACAATAATATGATAATGATAAAATCTATTATTATTATCATTATTATTATTTGTTAATTATAATTAATCAGAAAACATTTAAGAAATACATATTCTGTGCCAAGAATTGTGCTAAATACTAAGGATACCTTAAGAGGTAAAAATTTTCCCTATCCTTAGGGAATTTGCAATCTTTTGGGGTTAGGGAGAACAAGCAAACAGATATGTATGAATAATATATATATATA
>NW_025391861.1:0-6951 GCF_016433145.1 Gracilinanus agilis | reverse complement strand
CTTCTCTACATTTAACTCTAAAGTGTTTATGCCCTAATATATGGTCAATTTTGTAAAGGTAGTATGGAGCGCTAAAGAAAAGGCCCATTCTTTCCATTCAGTTCTCTCCAGGTATCTGGCATATTTAAGATTTTTTTTTTCATTTCCTTGACTTATTTATTTTTCAGTTAGATTTTATCTAGTTTTAGAGAGGAAGTTTGAAGTCCCCAGTACTGTAGTTTAGTTTTGCTATCTATTTCAACCTCATCATTCACTGGTCTTTTCCTTTAGAAATGGGAATGCTTTAGCATTTTTGTTGCATATAGGTTTAATACTGATATGACTTCATTATCTACAGCATCTTTTAACATAATATCCCTTCTCTGTTCATCTCTTTTAAATAAATCTATTTTAGCCTTAACTTATGATTACGAATGCTTACCTCTACTCTTTTTGCACCAAATCAAACCATGATAAATTCTAATTTGGACTTTTATTTTTACATCTGTCTCTCATTTTTAAATGTGTTTCTTATAAACTACACATTGTTGGATTCTGGTTTTTGATCCATTCTTTCCTCCTCCATCATTCTTCTCTCCTCTATCTTATATGAATGTGCACTCAACAGTATTGCCTCCTGCAGGTTTTTCTTTGTAAAATATCATTACTCCTTTCCTTTTGAAAGTAGAAGAGCTCCAAAAAGACCACCCACAGTTTCCATGTTTTCAATATGCCATTTCCACTTTATTCATATTGAAGAGATTAACACAGATAATAATATTTCATTTAATTTTGACACCATCTTTGCAATTTGCTGATTTAGCCAGTGAAGAGAACAGGATTCTTCACCTAGTTTCTTTTCTGTGTCTATTCATTTCTCTACCAGTCTATAATCTATTAATCCATCCATATATCCATTTGTCTATCCATCTATCAATCTAAAATTTATGAATCAACCTATTCACCTATTATATATATATCCATTTATGAATCAATAGATATAATCTTTCTCATTTGATATATTAATCAATACTATATCAATCCCTCATCAATCTGTCACTTATTCCAACCATCTGTCTCTCCATTCATCTATCTATAATCTATCTATCCATCTATCAATAAATCTATCATATATACTTATCTAACCATCTGTCTATCCATCTATTCATGAGTCTGTGACCAACCTATCTATCAATAGACCTATCATTCTGACATACATCTAGCTATTGGTCTATCCAGGTATTTATCAATCAATATATAATCTACCAATCAGGCTATAATCTATCAATCAATCATCAAATTATCCATCTGCCTGTCTATCCATCCATCCATCTATAATCTATCAATCTATCTATCCATCAATCTATGATTCATCAATCACCCTCTCACTCTATTATATAAGTATATATCTATCTGTCAATCAATATGAAATCTGTCATTTACTTTTTTAATCAATACTCCATAAATCAACCATGAATCTATAAATCCATACAAACTTCCATCCATTGGTTTATTCTTCTATCCATCTGAATATCCATCTATAATCTATCATTCTGTCTATCCATTTCTTTCCCTCAATCTTTCTATCTATAATTCAACAATCTGTCCAAACATCTACCAATAAATTTACAATCTATGAATTAATCAATCTATCAGACTATCAATATATGATGTATCTATCCATCACTCAGTTGATCAATCAATATATAATCTCTTATTCAACCAATACTCTAGTAATTAACCATTAATCCATCCAACTGTCTCTCAGTTCTTCTGTCTATCCATCTATCCATCTTTCTATGTATATTCAATCTGTCTGACAATACAATATCTTTCTATCTATCCATACTTCCATCTATCAGTTCATCTACTGGTCAATTAATATGCAATCAATCAATTGACATACACATCTATTAGTCCATCTATCTACGTATCAATCAAAATGTAATCTAGCAAACTATAATCTCTCAATCAGTCATCAATTTATCCATCTGTTTCAGCTGTATGTCCATCATTTAACTATCGATCCATCTATTTATCCCTTGACCTATCCATATATCTGTCTATCCATCTATTCACCAATCTATCTCTCACTACACTATCACTCTTTCTATCCATTTATCAATCTATAATATATCAATTTCTTGATCTAGCCATCCATCTAGTTATAATCCATCAAGCAATATATCGATCAATCAACCTATAACCTATTAATTCATCCTTTTGTCCATCTGTCTTTCTGTCTATCATCTACAGATTTATCCATCGATGTATAATCTATCAATATATCTACTCATCTATCGATCTATAATTTATCAACATAGCATCCTATCATATATCCATCCATCTATCAATCATCATATAATTTGTCATTTAATATCTCAATCAGTATTCTATCAATCAAAAATCTACTTATCCATCCATCTGTCCATTTTTCTTTCTATTCATCCAGCCAGCTAATGAGCCATCTATCAATCTAGCTATATTCTATCAGTTTATCCTTCTATCAATTAATAATAAATCTCATCTTTGACCCACTATTCTGTTATATATCAGTCTATCCAAGCATTTATCAATCAATATATAATCTTTCAGTCTATAATCTATCAATCTGTAATATATCAATCATCTATCCATCCATCCAACATCTGTTTCTATCAATCTATCTCTAATCCAACAATCTATCAATCTACTTATCAATTGATAATCTATAATCAGTCTATAAATCTATCATATACCTTTCTATCTATTCATTTGTCTATCCCTCATTTTTTCTATCTATAATCTAAAAATCTGTCTCAGCAATCTAACATTCTCAACAATAAATCTATAATCAATCTATCAATATATCATATCTCTATCCATCTATCAATCAATATCTAAACTATCATTTAATAGATCTATCAGTCTGTCAATTCATCCATCCATCTGTCCATCAAACTTAGTCTATTTATCCATCTATCAATCAAGCAAACTCTAATCTCTCAATCAATCTAAAATATATCAATCTACCTATTAATATATCTGTCAATCCATTCTCTATCTATCCATCTATCTATTCATCAATATTATATACAAGACTTGAAAAGAGGGGATACAATATAAAGAAACTACAGGGCAATGTTCAGTGTGAAATTTTCCAAATTCTTTATGAAGAAGCCATGGCTTCTTACAAGCCTGAAATAGTACACCAGCTGCCAAGCAATGTACCAGAAGATCTAGAGAGTAATTTAGATCAGATAATTAAATGGATTGAGGAGTGGATAAAAGATAATAATTGAACCTTGAGGGGAAAGCATGGATTCTCAAGGATTTCCACATAATGGTTAAAGATTTTCTTGATGATCTCTCCCTCCCCATGGAATAGAAATTAAGACAACATACACCAGATTTTACTGTCCAAGACTGAGTTGTAGAAGTGACAGGTAGGCAAAATATAAGGATGAATTATGGCTGAATTAATTTTTTTTCTCCATGAGAAAACTGAAAACCCTGAAATAAATGAATACGGTATTAAGGACTTTTTAAGTTTAGGAAATACCCAGCATTCTCATTGAATTTGGTAAACTGTTAAAGAGTTAGTCAGTTTGAGAAAATAGGTGAAAATCTTTACTTAACGCACAAAAGAAAATGAAGGTGAATAGGAACTGCTGCTGACTTATAAGTAAAAAAAATCTAAGACTAAAGCTATAAAGAGCACATATTAAGGGGCAGCTACGTGGCACTGTGGATGGAGTGCCAGGGCTGGAGTTCAAATCTAGCTTTGGATACTTCCTTACTGTGTGACTCTGCCGTCACTTAACCCAAATTGCCTAGCCTTTTCCCTTCTGTCTTAGAGCCTTACAGAAGGCAGAAAGTAGGGTGTTTTTGGTTTGTTTCTTTGTTTTTAAATCACATTAAGTGGGGGCAGCTGGGTAGCTCTGTGGATTGAGAGTCAGGCCTACAGACAGAAGTCCTAGGTTCAAATCTGGCCTCAGATGCTTCCCAGCTGTGTGACCCTGGGCAAGTCACTTGATCCCCATTGCCCACCCTTACCACTCTTCCACCTAGGAGCCAATACACAGAAGTTAAGGGTTTAAAATCAAATCAATCAATCAATCGATCACATTAAGTGTTCTTTTGGTGAATTGCTGGGTTATTTTGTTGTTTTTTAATCTTGGAAGTTGGGTAAAATTAGGATAGTCACAAAGTAAAAGGTGAGATCTTTGAAAATAAAATAAAATAAAATAAAAATGAGAGACAGACGTAAAAATAAAAGGCCAGAGTAGAATTTATCCCGGTCTGGCTTGGTGCAAAAAGAGTAAGAGTAAGCAATCATAATCTCAAAGTTAAAGCTATAATAGATTTTATTAAAAGAGATGAACAGAGAAGGGATATTATGTTAAAAGATGCCATAGATAATGAAGTAATATCAGTAGTAAACCTATATGCAACAAAAATGCTAAGGCATTCTCATTTCTAAAGGAAAAGATCAGTGAATAACGAGGTCAAAATAGATAGCAAAACTAAACTACACTAGTGGGGAACTTCAAGCTTCCTCTCTCAAAAGTAGATAAAAATCTAACGGAAAAATAAATAAGTTAAGGAAATGAAAAAAAATCATAAAAATGCCAGATACCTGGAGAGAACTGAATGGGAATAAAGAGGAATGGGCCTTTTCTTTAGCGTTCCATACTACCTTTACAAAAATTGACCATATATTAGGGCATAAACACTTTAGAGTTAAATGTAGAGAAGGAGAACTGTTTAAATGTATCATTTTCAGATCATAATGCAGTAAAAATTGTACTTAATAAGGAACCATGGAAACAGAGATTAAAAATTAAATGGAAAATTTTAAAACTATCTAATTCTTTTTTTTTTTAAATCCTTACCTTCTGTCTTGGAGTCAATACTGTCAATACTGTGTATTGGCTCCAAGGCAGAAGAGTTGTAAGAGCTAGGCAATGGGGGTTAACTGACTTGCCCAGGGTCACACAGCAGGGAAGTCTCTGAGGCCAGATTTGAACCTAGGACTTCCCGTCTGTAGGCCTGACTCTCAATCCACTGAGCTACCCAGCTGCTCCCTAAAATGACCTAATCTTGAAGAATGCGTAGGTTAAAAAACAGATCACAAAAACAATAAATAATTTTCTGAAAGAGAATAATAATGAGGCATCATACTAAAACCTATGGGATGCAACAAAAGCAGTAGATGAATTTTTTTTTCTTTTAAATACTCATATCAGTAAAATAGAGGAAGATGTGATCAATGAATTGGATACAAAATTTTAAAAAAAAGTAACACCCAATTACATGCTAAATTAGAAGTCCTAAAAATTAAAGGTGACATTAAAAACATTCAGTGTGAGAAAATCATTGAATTACAAAAATTAGAAATGAAACTTAGTGTTGTTTTTATGAAAAACAGCCTAATAAAATCGAGAAATCATTTGTTAATATGATTTTTTAAAAAACAGAGAAGAAAAGCAAATCTCTAAAAGGATGAATATATCAGGAATTCTGGGATGGCTTAATATAAGGCAAACCAATGACATTATTGATTATATCAATAACACAAAAATCATATAATTATATGAATGGGTGCAGGAAAAGCTTTTGACAAAATACAACATTTATTCCCATTGAGAACACTCAAAGGCATAGTTATAAATTCTTTTTTACAAAAAATGATAAGAAGCATCTAAGTAAAACCATTAGCTAGCATTATTTGTAATGGTGATAAGGTAAAACCCTTCCCAATAAAATCTGGAGTGGAACAAGGTTGCCCATCACCTCCACTATTATTCAAAATCATCCGCTAGCAAAAGAAAATGGTAGACTTAGCCGTAAGAAAAGGTAATTGAAGGCGTTAGAAAGGCTAATAAGGTAATAAAACTATCTCTTTCTGCAGATGATATGATGGTCTATTTAGAAAATTCTAGAGATTTAATTAAAAAGCTTGTTGAAGCAATAAATAATTTTAGCAAAGTAGCAGGACGTAAAATAAACCCACATAAATCATCAGCATTTCTAAATGCCACCAAGCTATGTAAGAAGAGATATTAAGAGATACCCCACTTAAAATAATCATGAACAGCATTAAAATCCTTGGAAGTATACTAGCCAAGACAAATCCAGGTGCTGCATAAACATGATTAAATACTTTTTATACCAATAAAGTCTGATATAAATTATTAGAGAAATGTTTATTGTTCATGGGTGGGCAAATCCAATATCATAAAAATGACAATGATTTTGAAATAATCTACTTATTTAATGTCATTCCAATTAAATTTCCAAAAAAATTTAATAGAGCTAGAAGAATTAATAAGAATTCATTTTGATGAAGCAAAGGTCAAAAATATTAAGGGAATTAATGAAAGGAAATAGAAAAGAAAGAGGTCTAGCAGTAACAGATCTTTAAATGTATTGTAAAGCAGTAATTATCAAAACTATCTGTTACTTGTGTGTAATTAGGATTTGCTCCCCAGGACTCTAAATCCCAGCTTCCCATGTTCCTTTTCACTGTAGGTACTAAAGTGGGGATGATATAAGTTTTGCATATCTCTGCCCCTTGTTCTCTTTTCCCATGATCATGGCTGGGAAAGTGAGCTTTATGCCAGCCAGGAGTATCTACACACATGGGTTTACTTTTCATTATATAATTAGGTTTGAACATCTATTTTGTTTAGATTATTTTCTTTTCACTTCAAGTGATTATTAATAAACTTTATAAAATAAAATACTTGGACTTATTGGATATCGATTTAAATCTTACACTGGTTAAGAAAGGTGGATATGTGGACTGGAGTAGATATGTGATATACAGCAGTAAATGATTATAGTAACCATGCTTTTGATAATGTAATGATTTAAGTTTTGGGGATAAAAATTCACTATTAGGCAAAAATTGTTGGGAAAACTGGAGAGCAGTCTTGTAGATATTAGGTATTTTTAATGGGATTTCCTTAATCTCTCCCTCTGTCTCCT
>NW_025391860.1:0-8913 GCF_016433145.1 Gracilinanus agilis | reverse complement strand
TCCCTTTTTACTCTTTTCTTTGTTTTTTTGTTTCTTCCCCCCTTTCCTTGCTCCCTTCTCTCAATATCTTCCCTTCCTTTTTTCCTCTCCTTCTAACCCCCTCCCTTATTCCTTTCTCTCAATCCTTCCCTCTCCCTTTTCACTCAATGTTTTCTTCCATCAGTCTTCCCCTTTAATCCTTTCTTTTTTTGTTTCATTTTTCTTTGTTTCCCCCTTTTCCTCACTTCCTTCTTTCAATATTTTTCTTTTCCTTTGTTCCTCTCTTCTTTTAATCCTTCCCTCCCTTACTTCTTCTCTCAATCTCTTCATTTCTTCCTCAATTTTTCACTTATTTTCCTTCTCCCTTCTCTTTTTTCCCTTTGTTTTCCCTTCTTGTCATGTGATAATTTGCAGGATTCTTTGTAGTTCTATAGTTTTACACAGGAAATTACTCAGAAGAAACCTCCCCAAACTCATGGGCCCTGGTTCATTCTCTCAAAGAGGAAAGAGATCCCTTTTTACTTAATCCTTTTTAGGCAGTTCAGTGTGAGCTTGGGCAGATTTCTGTCCCCTCCCAGCCCAGGGGAGGGCAACAGCAAGATAAATGACAGAAAACTGAAGCATGCCAGTGATTAGCTAAGGAGAAAAACAATGTGATCATTCTAACTTAGAGACACTAGGATTGGAAGCAATGAGATTTGTTTCCCCAAGCTTCGTTTTGGGTTCCCCTTTCTTCTTTCAGAACCATGCACTCTGAGAGCTGGAAAGGATCATCTAGTCCAACCTATATCCAAAAGAATGTCCAGTACAAGAGATCTGACAAGTGGTGACTCAGCCTCCTCAGGAAGACCTCCAAAGCAGGAGACTCCATCATGGTTTTTTCCTTTAAACTCTCACCTTCCATCTTAGAATCAACACTGGGCATCTGTTCCAAGGCAGAAGAGTGATAAGGGCTAGGCAATGGGGGTTAAGTGACTTGCCCAGGGTCATGCTGCTAGAAAGTATTTGAGGCCATATGTGGACTCTCATCTCTAGATCTGCATCTCCATCCATTGAGCCCCCTAGCTGCCCCCTCATGTGACCTCACATCACTGACTCATACCAAGCTTGTGGTCCAGTAAGATCATCAACTCTTTCTTAGAACAACTACTCTCTATCCTTGGCTCTCCTCTACTTTGTACTGAAATGGATTTATTTTTATTCCATTGCAAAACTTTCTATTCATCCTTATTAATATTGGATTATGCCCATCTTATTGGATTGACCTTAATGCTCCATCCTGTAGAGAATGTGGGTTCTAGACTCCTTGCTACTGCTAACTTGCTGTAGAGCTTTGGGTTAGTCCTTCTTCCTCGCTGATCGCCACCTTTCTTGGCTGTCTATCCCAGCTACTCAGGGAAGGGTCCAGGGTTGAGGGTATTGAGGGTGCCAGATGCGGGAGGAGGTTATGTGGCCTGAGAGCGGGGCGGGTCACCTCACCTCTGCACAAGGGCTCTGTATCGTTCCAGTAGGGGTCTCGGACGTTGATACACTCAATGATGGCAGGCCCCTGCTCCAGAGAGTGACCAGGGTCACAGGTGAACTCCACCGTGGTTCCAATGTTGTAGGTTGGGTCTGAGGTGGTGAAGTTTCCATTCTGGATGTACGGCTCATAGCAGTGGCCCTTCTCAAAAGCTGGATGGAGATAAGGAAACATAAGGAGATGGGGCAGAGGGCAAGTTGGAAACAGAACAAGCAGATCATGGCACAGATGGCTGCCCATCCGTGAAAGTGGTCCTTCAGGATCCCAGTTCCTAGGATTTCCGAGAATCCTAGATTATAGATTTAGAGATGAAAGATACCTTAGAGGTCATCAAATTCCAAGCCCTCATTTTACAGAGGTGGAAACTGAGGCAGACAAAGTTTACACAGTAATAAGGCTCACACAATATTAAGTGTCGGAGGGAGAATCTGAACCCAGGTCTTCCTGGCTCCATATCCAGCATACTTTCCATGGCATTTCCTCAGACTGGCCCTTGGGGTTCTGGGTTAGGAGTGCATTGTGACATAGAACATCTCTGTGGAAAAGGCCTTGGACATGGTGTCAGAAGACTTGGATCTGACTACCAAGTTTGACACTAATCATGTAATTGTGGACAGATCATTTCCCAGTTCTAGGTCTCCATTTCCCCAACGGTCACATGAAACTCTGGAACCAGACCTCCGGACTTGGAGCCAACAAGACCAGGGTTCACTTCTTGCCTGAGGACTTACTAGCTATGTGACTGGGCAAAGCTGATAGATCCAAGACAGATCTGGAAAGAACCTCACTGTCCATCTGGTCCAACATCCTAATTCTACAGGTTAGGAAACTGAGGCTCAAGGAAGGTAACTGATTTGCCTCAGAGTAAATGTCAGGCAAATGTCAGAGGCTAGATTTGAACTCAAGCCCTCTGACTCCAATGTGTTTCTTTTCCCACTGTATTATACTATCATTGAACCTCATTTTAAAATGGAACTGATATATCTTATAAGGACCAAGTTTCCCTGGGAGAACTCATGTGTTCTAGACGTCTCTCTCTCCTCTTGCCTCCATCAAATCTTCCCGTATTTTCCTCTAGCCCAAAGGGCTGTGCCTTCTGCTCTCTGTCCAAGGAAAATGTACCCCTAAGAATAGACAAGGAGATCGAAATGATGTGATGAAACGTGTCCTGGAGATGGGGTTAGAAATATTGGGTTTGCCATTAATCAACAGTATGACCTTGGACAAGTCACTTGACTTTTCAGGCCTCAGATTCCCCAATTGTAAAATGAAGGGTTTAACCTAGATATAACATCTCAGATCCCTTCCAGTTCTAAATCTGACCATAAGACAGTATTTGTCAGGACAAAAGAATGTTTTTTGATGGCAGCTACACTATTCTCTGCTTGGTTGGTCCTACCATAGATATGCTTTCCTCCAGTAGAATGTAAGCTCTTTGAGAGCAGAGATAACTTTTTTAATCTTTATCTCCCCAGTGCCTAGCACAGTACCTGACTCATAGAAGGAATATCTTATTGCTTACTGCCAGCTAGGTTGTGCAGTGGATAACCATTCCATTATTCGGGATCACGAGGACCCAAGTCCAGTCCAAATCCTGCCTCAGAATCTGACTAGCTCTGTGACCCTGGATAAATCACCTAAACTTTCTCAGCCTCAGTTTCCTATCTGTAAAATGGGGTTAATAATAGCACCTACTTCCCCAGGGTTATTAGGAAGATCAAATGAGTTAACATGTTAAAATGTTTTGCAAACCTTAAAACTCGAATACATTTCAGCAAAAGTTTATTATTCTAATTCTAATTATTGTATTAAGATCATAACATGTTATTGTATGTCATATTACAATATTATATTTATCATCATTATGGAATCAAATTCATTTAAATTGAATTGGCTCCCAGAGGAGAATGGGGCATTTGCTCTTTTCTGATTGGAAGGCTTCAGCTGGAAACGGTGCCCAGTACCGGAGTCACCTGGAGAATGAGATAGACCTGTTGGGAGAAGGATGAATTCTGACCAAAGCCAGAGGCTCCTCATGTGAAAGTCTTGGATCTTATTTGAAAGAAGAAACCCCAGCGTAGCCCCTGGTTTCACCATGTATTGAAAAATCTTCTCCAGGGATGAATTTCTCCCATGATTGCCTTCTTTCCACCCTGTGTGCCTTCCCATCTGCTCTTCCTCAGATTTCCCATCCTGAGATCTAAGGACTGACAGCCCTGGTGGACAGCCACACCCTAGGGAGTCTGGGAGGTCACCTTCAAATCGAATGTTGAAGGCAGTGGTTGCCCTGGCCTCTTCAGCCATGAAGTAGATTCGGATGGCAGAACCTTCACTCAGCAGGCCCTCGAAGGGAACGTTCTCCGTTTGGAAGGAATCGTAGAGGACAGTTGACTTGTTGGTCCGGCCACTGTAGACAACCATCCTATTCAGCCAGGCAGAGAAAGCACAGGAGAAAGAGAAGAGAGAAAGAATTCTTTATTCACTTTGCTTAGAGCTCAAGCAGTGGGAATGAATGTTTCTCCTCAGCTACCACTGAAACGCTTAACCTAGGATCATAATGTCCTAACTTGAGAACTAGGCGGAATTTCAGATGCCCAAGTGCTTCTTGGGAGAAGGAAATTGAGGTCCAAGAAGAGAGAGTGACTAGCCCAAGCCACATGCAGAGTATGCCCAGAATTTGGATTGAGTCCTCTGATGCCAGACTGGAGCATTTTCCTTTGGGTCACACTAGCTGCTTTTAAAATTTTCAGTGTTTGGAACTGAGTGATTAAAACATTATTTGATATTCTATCAGACTATAAAATCACCAAATGTGAGAGGCAGTATGATATGATATTGGAGAATTTGGGTTAAATCCCACTTTTGATGATTAATACTTGTGTAAACTTGGGCAAGTCACCTATCCCATCCTGTGCCTTAGTTTCCTTATCTGTAAAATCAGGAGGGTTGGCTTAGATGATTTCTGAGGTTCCTTTCAGCTTTAGGTCTATGATCCTACCTCTGATGCTTAATGCCCAAACATCCTTGGACAAGCCACTCACTGTACTTCCCTGGAGCCCATTTTCCTAATCTGAAAAATAACATCACTGTGTTGGTTGGTCTCTGAGGTTCCTTCCAGATCTAGATGATTTGATTCTTCTAATTGAAATGGACATTATATCTTCTCTTCCCTTGCCTTGCCTTGCCTTGCCTTCTCTTCCCTTCCCATAAAGCCACATCTTTTTCTCTCCTAGATGACATCCCTTTGAATCAGGGGGGGGGGGGGGGAAGAGATGAACAATTAAAGTCCTTTGATTCCCTCTCCTTTCCTCTAGGTCACAGGGGCTGGTCTGAGTGTCCCAGTCCCTTAGGTTAATGTTCTGGGTAGGGCTACTGAGAAAGAACACATGCTTTTGCTTCTCCAGCTAGTTTTTACTCCTATGTTTAGTGTCCTTTTTTACAGGACACATTAAAGTCACTGAGGCTCCAGGAGTCTCTCAATTTTACACCAAGTGCCCGGAGTCTGGCAGTGAGTCCTAAAACCCCTAAAATGTCAGGACTCTGGGGATAATTTTCAAGCCATGCAATGAAACTCAGCAAGCGTGTGAGAAATACTAAAAGCAAAAGAGTGGTTAAAACAGAGTCCCGACATGAATGGGAAAAGTTATGGCCTTGGTTGGAGAGAAAGGTTTAGAAGCCATTTACTTTAAAGACCCTGAGGGGAATGCATGGAATAAATTCAATACAGCTTGGAATAATCAACAGTAAGGGGACTTGGGAGGAGAGGAGAAGGAGGAGATGAAGATGAAACCAAAATAGTGGGGACTAGGAAGCTCTGGGAAATGACCACAATTGGTTATGGTATGATTATTGACAGAAAGCCTTCTGTACAAATAGGGAAGAGGTTAAATGGGGGCATGTGAGTCTTTTTATCAAATTCATCAAATAAGGGATTAGTATCTAAGACATATAGATAACATACACATATACATATATCAACAAATATATGTATATAGTATGTATATATGTATGCATCTTTTTGTCGCTATCCAATCTCTCTCTCTATTTCTCTCTATCTATCATCTATCTATCTATCTATCTATCTATCTATCTATCATCTATGTATCCATCTATCTATCTATCTATCTATCTATCTATCTATCTATCTATCTATCTATGTATCTATCTATCCATCTATGTATCTATCTATGTATCTATGTATCTATCTACCTATCTACCCATCTATCTATCTATCTATCTATCTATCTATCTATCTATCTATGTATCCATCTATCCATCCATCTATCATCTAACTATCCATCTATCATCTACCTATCTATCTACCTATTGATGTATCTATCTATCTACCTATTGATGTATCTATTTATCAATCTATCTATCTATCTATCATCTATCATCTATCTATCCATCTATCATCTATCTATCCATCTATCATCTACCTATCTATCTACCTATCAATCTATGCAAGAACCATTCCCTATTAGATAAGTTGTCAAAGGATTGAACAGTTAAAAAAATACTCCATCTATTAACAATCATATTAAAGAATGCTCCAAATCACTAATAAGAAAATTAAAAGTCAAAACAGCCCTGAGTTTTTTTACCTCATATCCAACAAATTGGCAAAGATGATGGAAGATGGCATAGTCAGTGTTGATGAGGTTGTAGGAAAATAGGCACACTTGTGATGGATTGGCAAATTAATACAACCATTTTGGAAAACAGTTTGGAATGATGCAAAGTGACTAAAGTCTTCATATCCATTCATTAATCCAGGGATTCTACCACTAGGCTTATACCCAGGTTTGTCATCAATAAGAAGAAAGCCTCCATATACACAAAAATATTTACAATAACATTTTTTTTGGTGGTAGAGAAGAGTTGGAAACAAAGTAGAGGCTCATCAGTTGGGGATGGCTAAACAAATTGTGGTACATGAATGCAATGGAATATTATTGTGCTAGGAGGAATGATGGATGTGATGAAACCAGAAAAGCCTGGGAAGATTTATGTTAACTGTTATAAAGTGAAGTAAGCAGAGCCAAGAAAAAAATTGACCAGAGACCAAAGCAATGTGAATGAATAATAAAATAAAATAAGAAACAATAAATAAAATAAGTGGAGAGAACAATCATCATGAAACAAGCCAAAACGAATGTTGTGAAATTACAACAAACTCGACCTCAAAGAAGGGCTATGGGAAGCCATTGCAGAGATGGTGGGAGGAGGGGAGAAGGTTGTAGAACATTGCAGATGTTTTCAATTTCATTAATGTATTGATCTATTTGCTGAATTTTTCTTCTCTTATTCCTATTTTTCCTTAGAAAAATTTCTTTGTTGTAAGGGATAGCTCTTTGGTGGGGGCCAGAAGAGGAAGGTTACAGGGGAAAATCAAGGTTATGAACATGTCAGAAGTTCAGAGAATTTAACTGGCTACTTTGAGGCCAAACAGTGCCACAGGTGGGAAGCATTTCTTTCTTTTCTTTTTATGTGTTTTCATAGCATCATAGATTTAGAACTGGAAAAGACATTGGAGATTCTTCAGTTCAACCACCTCATTTTACATACGAGGGAACTGAGGCTGAGGGAGGTTAAGTAATTTGCTCAGGGGCCCACAGATAGTGTGGAGGGCAGGATCTGAACTCAGGTTTTTTCAACTCCAAATCTCATGCTCAATACACGTCACCCTGATGCTACGTGGTTGGTGCGTGTTGCTCACTAGGCTAGCCTTCCATTCCTCTCTTGTGTGCACTGTTTTTCTTCCCCTCCCCTCCAGGATCCTGAAGCTTGATTCTCTAAACTGGATGATCTCCAAAGGGAATCCCTCTGTGCTTCTCTGACCTGGGCCCAGTGATGGGAAGCATCAAGAGTCTTTTTCTTGGGAGGACTGTTGGAGGCTCAGAGAAAGAAGGAACAAATGACAAACTGGAATGGTGGACAGAGTACTAGACTTAGAGTTAGGGAAAGTTAAGTTCAAATCCTACTTCAGATTCTAGTTGTTGGACTCTGGGCAAGTTATGCAGCTTCTTTATCCTTAGTTTCCTCATCTGTGAAATGGAGGAATTTCACTTCTAAGTTCCCTTCCTCGGTGAAATCTATGATCTCAAAGAGTAGAAAGGCAGAGAAGGTCCCCCTGCACTTTGGCGGTGCAAATCCTCTGTCTCCCAGGGCTCAAGAGTGACCCTCGTTTCCTGACCAAGAAAAGTGTTTGAGTCCTGAAGACAGAAGCCCTGACTGGTGCCCGGTGGCTTGCCTGCTCCCTACTGGCACTATTTTCTCTGATAACTAAGGATATTTGGAGTGTTAGACATCAAGAAACACCAACACAGGTCTCTGATGATATCCCTGCAAGAATATAAGCTCACTGAAGTCAAGGACCCTTTCCCCCCCCCTTTTTTGGTCTCGTCTCCCTGCCAAGCAGAGTGTATGACATAATTTGGGCACTTGATAAATGCTTATTAAGTGCAGATAGGTTTTGTAGTGGATAAAACACTAGACTTAGAATCAGGAAGACCTGAGTTCAAATTTGACCTCAGATACTTCCTAGATTTTTTTATCCTGGGCAAATCACTTAATCCTGTTTGCCTCAGTTTCCTCATCTGTAAGATGAAGTGGAGAAGCAAATGGCAAACCATTCCAGTATCTTCCCCCCCCCCCCAAAAAAAAAAACAAAACAAAAAACCGCAGACGGGGTCATGGAGATTTGGATATGATTGAAATGACTCAACAACAACAGCAAATGATTGTTAAATTGTATTAAATTGAATTACGTACTGTTTGACCCCAAAACAAATCTGTTACTGCAACCTGCATTGGAAGGGCACTGGATGGGGAATGAGGAAATCTTGGTTTTACTCTTAGCTCTGTTGCTGGCTCTCTGTGTGTCCTTAGGCAGCCCTGTGACCCTTCTTGGCCTCTGTTTCCTCATTCTTGTGAGTTTCAAAATTAATATCCAATATTCTAAGTAGGATATTTAACAAGATTTATTAATAATAACGAACATTAAAAAGCTAGAGCAAAAAGCCACCCTCCTCAGCCCCACACGCTGGGGGAAAAAAGAGAAAGAGGAAGAGCTTACAGCAAACTATATATAAAACGTGACCATGCAACATGGTGGAGAGACCAAAAGGAATTGTGGGAAATACTAACGCAATTCTGGGGAATATAGTTCAAAGGTACAAAATTCTCTAATTAATACATTCTGAAAAGGGGGCAGCAATACCACTATAGGGCTATGGCAAGGATAAAATAGTTTGAAGATTTGTCCCAGAGAAGACCTGAGAAGACATACTTCTCTCCCTTCTTTGCAGAGGTTGGGGGATGAGAGGTACAGAATATTTGCACATGTAGTCAGTCATGGTTGATAAGTTCTTTGCCTTTGCCAAATCTCCTCTTTTCTCTTTATATATATA
>NW_025391859.1:0-7184 GCF_016433145.1 Gracilinanus agilis | reverse complement strand
AATATATATATATATATATATATATATATATATAACTTTAAGATATGTAATGTTTTACAAATATTATCTCATTCTATCCTCCCACTAACCACTTTTAGAGATGAGGAAGTTTAGGAAAAGAGAGATTATTAAATAAATTTTCAACAGTCATATAGCTATAAAGTGTCTGAGGCAGAATTTGAACTCAGGTTTTCCTGAGAGTAGCTTAATAGATAGATAGGATTATTTTTATTTCATTTCTTCTGTTTTCTTTTTTCCTTTCCTTTCCTTTCCTTTCCTTTCCTTTCCTTTCCTTTCCTTTCTTCTCTCTCTCTCTCTCTTTTTGCATCTATATCACCTACACTACTGTCTGCCCAGTAGGAGTTTAATAGATGCTTGCTGAATGAATGAATTGTAAAAATAACAATCTCATATAAGTGTACATTATATTACAATTAATAATGTGCTTTAGATATGTCAAATTTCATCCTTAGCATAAGATTTCAAGATATGTTGTAGTTATTTCAGAAACGTGGATGAGAAAACTGGGACTGAATTAAAGAAGCTGTTTTTTGCCAAAATTTCACAGAAAATGATTGAACTAAAATTGGAAAAAAAATCATTTATTTACTCATTCATTAGTTCATTCATTTATCTGTTTATCTAGTTATTTACTTATCTATTAATTGATTTATTTTGGGTAGCTAAGTAGTTCAGTGTACAGTGAGTCAGGTCTATAGGTGGGATGTCCTGGGTGCAAATCTGGTCTCACTTCTTCACTATGTTATCATTGGCAAGTCATTTAACCCAAATTGCCTAACTCTTACTGCTAACCTGCCTTGGAACCAATACTTAAGTATCGATTCTAAGACAGGAGTAAGGATTTTTTTTAATCATTTATTAATTTATTCATTTTACATGTCCATTTTTATGATAGCCAGAAGTTAGACAGCTTACTGCAACTCCATTTATCTACCCAGAAAGGGAGGAGGAGCAGATTTAAACAATAAAAGCCCTTCATTCTGATTCAAAAAGATAGACAGGCCACTGAGTTTCAGACCTGTTGGTCATGGCTTACTCCCAGTGACACCAAGCTGCAGTCGCTTTCCTCAAAGACTCGGCTCTTTACCATCTGCCCTCCCATTCTCAAGTCTGGCATTCTCCAGACTTGTTTCCTTCCCTGTTTACCCAGCTTGTTCTCCTTAATGGTTCTTCTCACACTAAAACAATCAATTATGGATCCATCATTTTTTGTGGCAGCTGCTAATGATGCTGAATGTTTTTATCATTATAGACCACCCAACCCAATCTCCCCTTAATCAATACCCAACATAAAAACGGCATTGTGGCTCTACGCATCTGTGAGCTCCCCCTGAAAAGCCAGCTCCCCGTTTGGAATGAATTAACATCTAATCGGCGAGCAATCATGCCTAATAATTTTTAGATTTGTTTGTATTTCAGAGTCACATCTGTCAAAACAGTGTCGATAGAACAATTATAGAGTCTATCCTCATTAGAAGCTGTTCCGTTATAGCATCCTCTTTTCTATTGTTCAAATTATTACTCGAGCTTATCGTGGGCTCCAGTTCTGGCTTTAGAAGGGAAAGATTGAAGAAAACTCACACACAGCAACTACACAGACTTTCTTACACACATAATACCGATTATTTCCTATCAATTGCCCTGTGGGGTAGGCAGGACAAATATGGATAGCTCCATTAGATAGCTGAAGAGATTGAGGGCCAAAGAGACAGAAGAGCTTGGCATCTATCTTAGGATTTAAAGATGGAAAATCTATTTAGAGATCATCTCTAATTACTCGTAATTATATAATATAATATTTATTATGTAATAATAATATTTATTATGTTTTTTTCTTTAGAGAATCATCTAATCCAGAGAATTCAGATTGGAATTGCCCATGTAGGTATGTGTATACATATATAGATATAGGTATGACATAGGTACATCTAAATATATGTGTATATATAAACAGTATCTATGTGTATATATTTATTGTTATTCTGTCATTCATTCTTTTGTGTCAAGTTCTTTGTGACCCCATAGACCAAAGCACAACCATATTACCTATGGGGTTCTCTTGGCAAAGATACTAGAGTGGTTTGCCATTCCATTCTTCAGTGAATTAAGGCAAACAGAGATCAAGAGACTTGTTTGGAGTCACACAGCCAGTAAGTGTGTGAGGCGAGATTTCAACTTAAGTCCTATTGACTCCAAGTCCAGCATTTTTATCCAATGAACCAACCAGCTGCCTCCATGTGAGTATAGACACATACAAAATATATGAAAATATATGTATATATATATATATATATTATTATTATTATTATAAATCTACCTTATCAACACTCAATATTATTCCAATAATATATATATACCTTCATATAGATGCATGAGGCTATAGAGAGAGAGATATAAGTGTAGACACACATATATCATTCAATATATCAGTCAAAAGGGTCAATGACTCTCGAAAGGTCAATATCTATCAAAAGGATCAAAAAGTTTAAGAATCTCTGATTCATTCCTTTCCATTTATAGATAATGGTTGTAAAATTAAAATTAACATACAATAACTCCAAATATTATATTTTATAAGATTTATTAATAATCACTTGAAGTAAAGGAATGAAAAGGTAATTATCTAACAAAATAAAACCACACGCCCAAGCTAATCTACCTACTCAAAAAGGCCCTCTCCACCAAAGCCAGCACAGGAAGGAAAGAGAGCAAGGCACGGAACTCCACCCAATTGATCTCCTATCTACATCAGCACCTAACGACAGGAAGTGAGTAGGCTCCTGGGAGTTGTAGTTCAAGGGTTCAAGATTTCTAATTACACAGGACATTCCTGGCCTGAGAAGGGAAATATTTTTTCTTGTGTTTTTCAGGGTAACAGAAGTAGTAAGTAAAGAAAAAAGAACCTGAAACTAGGGGAGCAATCTGTCAACAAGTCTTTACCAAGTGTTCAATATGTGCCAGATTCGGTGCTAATTAATGGTCTATTGAAGAAAGGTCTCTACATTTGGGGAGCTCATGGCCTAACAGTGGAAATGATATGACAACAATTATGCATAGATGAGCTATAGAGAGAGTAAATTAGAGGTTATTTCAGAGGAAAAGAATTTACTCTCAGCTCTGATTTTTCCATTTGTTTCACTCACCCCTAATCAGCTCTGATTCACCTTTCCCTCCTCCTAAAAACTGTTTTGAAGGGAGAGAGCTTGTCATCCTCTGTGGAGGCATTGGGGGACCTTGGCCAGTAGGCCCTGGAGGGGAGGTGGGGTCCCACCTTCTCTCTATTAGCTGTCTCTTTCATTTTTTAAAATAACATTGTCTTATTGAGTCCAGAGCCCAGTGGAGAGAACAAAAGAAAGTGTCAGATGGAATAATAATAATAATAATAATAAATAAAAAAGATTAGGACTGAGAAACAAAGGCCTGTAAGAACCTTGGGGTCTTTTCTGAGCCTTCTGGTTTGGAGCCAAAAGTATTTGAATTCACAACTTGCCTTTGCTGTTACTTTTCAGAAGATTATTTTAAGCCAAATTGAAGCTATGTCTATATGCTACTAAATCATTCAGTGAGTTCAATCAAGGAATCAGTCAAATCAGCCAGTTGTTTATCCATAATTACATGTGTCCTATTTCCTCGACTGTACTATAATCCCCTTGGAGGAAAGGAAAGGCGGCTTGTACTTTGGATCTACAGCGCTTGGCACACTCATTATAGAGGGGGAAAGTCTACTTGTCTTGTAGTCAGAGGATCTGGGCTCAAGGCCCAGCTTTGCCACTAAACTGGCTGGATGACCTTTGGGCAAGTCTCTTCCCCTCTCTGAGACTCATCTGTCAAGTGGAGATAATAAGCCTTGTCTTGCTTCACTCTCTGAGTTGTGGGGAGGAAATAATGGGATAATAGATGTAAAAGACAGTGCAACTGGAAAACATAAGATAAATGTGAACTGTTATACTGTTGATGCCTAGTAGGTATTCAGTCAGTGGTCATTGGTTCTTTAGCATCATGGTATAGGGAGAAAATAATAAAATAGTGAATATGGAGTAAAAAAAATCTTTTTAGGGGCTTAGAAGTTCTGTGACCTGGCATAAATCTCTTCACTTTCTTCACTTCTCTAAGATTCAATTTCCTCATCTATAAAATGGGTCCAAAAATATTTGTATTGTCTACTTCACAGTAGAGTTTTGTTACTTTCATGTGAGCATTTATTGTTTTATTAAGATAAATTTTTTGCTAAGATTCTCCATTGCATCATTGGCCAATGGAGATTAGCCTGAACCATGTCAGTGGAGTATGGGGTCTGCCTCCTTGGAAACTATCTAAAATAGGATAAACAAGAAATTATTAACACAAGGAAGATACTGGAATTAAAAGAGTTTAGGAAGGACAGCTAAGTTGCTCATTGTTAAAGAAACAGGGCTGGAGATGGGGGGCCCTTGGCTTAAATCTGACCTCTGGGTAAGTCACTTAACCTCAGTGGCTTAGCCCTTCCTTACCACTCTTCTACCTCAGAACCAAAATCTATTATCAATTCTAAGAGAGAAGGTTTTGTTTGGTTTTGTTTTAAAAAGAGGTTGAGGAAGGCTTCCTTTAAAAAGCCGGGACTTAAAGCCATGGAGATCCATGGTCAGAGCAGAAGAGGGAAAGCATTCCATGCATGGAGGACAGCCAGTGAAAAATATCCAGAGAGAAGGGTCAGAGGGTCTTGTTCGTGGGATGGCCAGGAAGCCAGTGTCACAGGTTTGAAGAGTACATGTTAGAGAATAAGATGTAGGAAATCTGAGAAGGTAGGAGGCAGCTAGGTCATAAAAGTTTTGAATGCCAAACAGAATGTCAGAAAATAATTATTGAAAACTGTACCTACGGATAATCTGGAAGAAAAATTAAAATTAGCAAAAAGGAAAAAAAATAAGTATAAGTGTGTGTTTGTGTGTGTGTGTGTGTGTGTGTGTGTGTGTGTGTGTGTGTGTGTGTGTTTCTATGGAAGGGCAAGAACCCCACCTGTAGTGTTCAACAGATGAGGGTTAAGTTGGGTGAAGCAGACAATTTATACAGCACCTGTCCTAGTCCCATCCTAACAACAAGAGGTGAGAAATGTAATCCTTTAAAATTAATGGCTACCCAGACCGACAAATCCCACTGGTCCTTTGGTCCAGCTAGAAGACAACTCAGGCACTAGGTCACCTGCATGTGGCATCCATTATATCAGCACCTGGTGCTTGCTTGGACTCTTGGACTGTTGCCACATGACTTTGAGGTAGGTGTAAAACAATAAAATTATAAAATGGTCAAATGGTCTGAGTTTTGTATTTTGAAACCAGGGCACATTGGATTTAATTGAAGCAGAGTTACACAAAGTCATCAGCCTCCATCTTTCTTCCAGAGTCATTGAAATCCTGTGGCACGACAGAAATCAGGACTGGAGATGACTCAGGGTTCAGTGGCCAACCTTGGCTTCTTCAGTATCTAACCAAGCTCTAAGAGTTCCATGGCACCTGCTTCTTCTGCCTTCATTTCCCATTGAAAGACATTGTTTAATTCTGCTGGTTCTCCCAGGGAAATAGGTTAGACATCCCCCTAACTCACTGAGGGGGGTTGGAAGCCCATCCATTAAACTCACCCTGATTTAGCTCATCCCCCAAGACAGTTTTACCAGGGTACAACTAGCTATAGCTTCTTGGAACCACAGATAAAAGTTGGGTAATGAATACCGAAGGTGGAAAAGCAGCCTTTAAAAAATACTTCAGTGGCCCTCAAAATAGAGGTCTGAGAATACTCCATATATCCTGTGTCTATGTGTGTGTGTGTGTGTGTGTGTGTGTGTGTGTGTGTGTGTGTGTGTGTGTGATACAGAAATAGCAATAATAGCCATTCCCCAGTAGGTAAAGGGTCAAAGGATATGAGTAAAGTTCTTCCAAAAAAAAATCCTCTCTATCTTAGAATCAGTGCTAAGTATGGTTCGAAGGCAGAAGAGTAGAAAGGGGTAGGTAATTAGGGTTAAGTGACTTGCCCAAGATCACACAGCTAGAAAGTATCTGAAGCCACATATGAACTGAAGATCTCCTGCTTAGCTCTCCAAGCTTAGTTCTATATCCACCAATGCACCTAGCTGCCCCTGAATAAACTGTTCTTAAAATAACTTCAAAGTATCCATAATCACTTGAAAAAATGCTCCAAATCAGTAATAATCAAAGAAATGAAGATAAAAAATAACTCAGAGATTGGACCTCAACCTCTTTAAATTGGCAAAAATGACAAAAAAAAAAAGGGGGCAGCTGGGTAGCTCAGTGGATTGAGAGTCAGGCCTAGAGACGGGAGGTCCTAGGTTCAAATCTGGCCTCAGACACTTCCCAGTTGTGTGACCCTGGGCAAGTCACTTGACCCCCATTGCCTACCCTTACCACTCTTCCACCTATGAACCACTACACAGAAGTTAAGGGTTTAAAAGAAAAAAAAAATGACAAAAAAAAAAAGACAACATTTAATGTAGGAGTTTTGGTGAATGATAATAAACTAATAGGTGCTATTATGCTTGGAATTTAACAATTGAGAAAACTGAAGCAAATAGCAGTAAAGTGCCTTTATAATCACACAGCTAGTTAGTGTCTGAGGCTAGATTTGAATTCAAGTTTTCTGAACTCGAAACTCAGAGATCAATTCACTGGGCCATTTAGTTGCTTTTTGGTAACTTTAGTGTTTGGCATACTCATGATACAGGAGAAAATGTACTTATTTTTCCATCAAAAGTTCTGGGCTCATGTCCCAGCCCTGCCACTACACTGACTGTCTGCTCTTATTATGTTTAAGATGCAGCTGAAAGGAAGAGAGAGACTATGTGCATGCTTCCATAAAATGAGGATAAAACCAGCCTCTACCTCCTAGGGTTGTCTAGAGAATCAAATGAGAGATTTTTATAAAGTGTTTGGCCCGGTGTCTGGCACAGTGTAGTTAATAAATATTTGTTCCCTTTTCCCAATTTCGGGAGTGGCTTTGAGGAATCTGGGAGGGTCACTGAAGAAGTAAGAGACAGGAAAGGGAGTGCCATGTGTGAGGAACAGAAAGAAAGAAAATTTGGTTGGATCCCTGGAGCAAGAGGATGAGTAATTTTCAGTAAGGCTAGAAAGATAGGTTGGTGCCAGGTTGTGTAGAGCTTAAAAAGGCTTAAAAAA
>NW_025391858.1:0-9900 GCF_016433145.1 Gracilinanus agilis | reverse complement strand
AAAAAAAAAAAAAAGAAGATAGCCTTTGTGATATTTTAGACAAAGTGAAAATGAAACATAACGGGGTCGGGAATTCAACAGCATTCTAGGTAGGTGCAATCAAATTTAGTTTTTTCATACCAGCATTCACTTCAATAGCTGCTCTAAGATCCTTCCTTTCTTTTCGGAGCTGAGCCAGGCGGTTACGCAGAGTTTCCTTCTTCCTTAGCAGGTCCTCTTCTTTGGTCTGCAACCTCTTGGCATCCGCTTCTACACGGTTCTTACCATATTTGTACTGGTCAGCATCTTAGGGAAAAAATGAAAATGGTCAATTATATTTAATTCAGTAGAGGTCAGAGTAGTTCGGAATTTGCTTGGCCAGGCAATTTGAAAGGACAGGCTTTTTCTTTTTTTTATTTTTATTTATAGGCTCTACATAAGTCAAATATATATAAAGAACTGATTTTGGACTGAGGGTGTGAGGCGACTAGCTCACATGCCCCCAGATTCCTTGAACCTGATCTAAACTGGGATTTAGAATAATCTATACAGGAGAAAAGATTTCTTGGTGCTATATTCCTTTCAATGCACAACAGGAGGTAATTCATTTTGAAGCACAGTTGATCATGCTTTGGGCTATAAGTCTAGAAGACGGGATGGATTTGTATTCAGGAGAAATAGATTGAAATTGTAATTCCATGGCTAACCCACGTGACCTTGGTAAAGTCACTTGCCCCTGTCTAAGCTTCTATTCTCTTATCTGTTTAAAAAAAAAAAGAGCATTAGATTTCTGAAAAATCTGAGAAAAAGGACCAAAATGCTTATTATACTTCTGGACTCAGTAAGATCAGTAGTAGGCGTTATACCTGGGTCAAGTGAAGAGGTGAGATGAAACTTTCTGACATCCAATCCCAAGTTTTTTCTACTGAACCCTACACATTCCCGAAGCCCACTTAGGTGATCCAGTAATGGACTTGAAAGATGAACCAGGTCTTTAGATTTTTAATTTTTATTACTGTATCATATGGCCTAATTATCAATCAATTAAAAAGCATTTTTAAGTGCATAGTAATGTGTGAGGCGAGGAAGCTAGATGGTTCAGTGGGGACAGTGCTAGGTCTAGAACCAGGAAGACTAGAGTTTATATCCAAGCTCAGATACTTATTAGCTGTGTGACCTAGGGCAAGTCATTTAACCCTGTTTACCATAATCCACTGCAGAAAAAAATAACAAACCACTCAAATATCTTTGCCAAGAAGACCCCCATGGACAGTACTGGTGTGCTATGGTCCAAAGCGTCCTAAAGAGTCAGACACAACTGAATAATTGAACAAGATAAAAACATTGGCAGGAACTAGAGAATGAATAAATGAAATCATCTCTATAAGAAGCTTGTATTCCAACTGGGAAAATAAGTAATTATATATTACTTATAGTATGATATAAGGTGAACAAACAGAAATAAGTAGAAAGTAGTAAAATACAAGGGAGTTTTTTGGTTTGTTTTTTTTTTTAGAGCGTAAGCACTAACCATTGGAAAGATCATGAAAGGCTTCATACTGAAGGTGGAGCTTCGGCTAGATATTTTTAAAGAAATCCTTATCTTCTAATCCTTTTTTAAAAACCCTTACCAATATGCAATACTGTGAACCAATGTTTTAAGACAGAAGAGTGACAAGGGATAGGAAATGGGGGATAAGTAAGTTGCCTGGAGTCCTATATCTAGGAAGTGTCCAAGACCAGATTTGAACCCAGAACATCCCATCTCTATGCCTGGTTCTCTATCCACTGAGCCACCTAGCCATTCTGTCCAGCAGATCTTCTTTATTTTTTTTTAATGCCTTTACTTTCCATTGTAGAATCAATTCTGTGTATTGGTTACAAGGCAGAAGAGTGGTAAGGGTAGGCAATGGGGGTTGAGTGACTTGTCCAGGGTCACACAGCTAGGAAGGCCAGATTTAAGCTAGGACCTTCTGTCTCTGGCTTGGCTCTTAATCCACTGAGCCATCCAGCTGGCCCCATGACTAGTAGATCTTAAGGAAAGCCAGGGAGGCAAAGGAAAAGAGGGGCCACATTCTAGGTATAGTGCAATGGTAGTTTGATGAGGGATGGAGTGTCATGTGTGAGGAACATAGATAAAGCCAGTTTGACCAATTCCAAAGTACAAGCAGTGAAGCAATGTGTAAGGAAGCTGCAAAGATAGGGGCCAGGTTGTTGAAGGCTTTAAAAACTAAACAGCGAGTTTCTGTTTTGTCCTAGATGCAATAGGAAGCCACAGGGGCCAAAATGAGTAAGGGAGTCACATGGTTAGATCTGCAATTAAGGAAAAGTACTCTGGCAGCAATGGACTAGAGGGATGAGAGACTAAAGGCAGGGGAATCATCATAATTAGTCCTAGTGATTTTGATAAAACTCCATGAAAAACTGCCACAAGAAGATTATTTGCATATTTACTTGCAGGGTTTTATTTTCCTTTCTGAGTTGGGAGAGGGGGGAGGCAAGAAAAAAAAGCTTGTTAAATGAAAAAAAAAAAATCAGTCAGAGAATAAGCAATTCTGGTGCTTGTTTGACCCTTTTCCAGTTGTGTCTGACTCTTCATAACCCCATTTGGGGTTTCCAGGTAAAGATACTGGAATAGTTTGCCATTCTTTTGGTTTGCCATTTTCTTCTTCAGGTCATTTTACAGATGAGGAAATTGAGGCAAATAAGGTTAAGTGACTTGCCCAGGGTCACCCAGCTACTAAATGTCTGAGACTGGATTTGAACTCGGGAAGATGAGTCTTCCTAACCTCAGGCCAGGTACTCTATTCACTGGTCCACCTAGCTGCCCCTGTATATACTTTATGGTAAGCACTGTGCTAATCGCTAGAGATACAAAATATATTAAAATGGAAAAAAAGAGAGTTTAATACTTGTTGTTCCCTTATGTGTATGATCCCTGGTTTACAAACTCAAGTGGGCTGGAATACGTATCTAGCAAAGTGAATCTCTCACTTCTTGCAGGCAAGACTGTACAGATTTTTAATGAAAATGTGAGTTCTTTGTTCAAGGTCACATGAATGGCAAGAAGCAGAGGCAATATTCCTGCAGAACTAGTTTTGACAAGGCAACGAGCATTAATTAATTGTTTTCTATGCACCAAACTCTGCTAAGTAGTGGGGATGCAAATACAAACCAAACTAGATGGTCCCTGCCTTCTAGGTGAAGTCCTGATGAGAGAGAGCCTCCAATCTCCTAAGGCTCAGTTATCAAAGGCACTGATTCCTCACTCCCTCATCAGTGTGGTCTTTTTTTTTTTTTTAATCATGCAACCTTCTCATCTAGAAATGGGGATGATAAGCATTGCCCTGCCTACCCCACTGGGTTGCTAAGAGGCTGAAATGAGAGAATGGGGAGAGTGGTTTTGTTGTCATCATTACTTCATCATCCGGGCCACTGAAGGACTTGCTGATTTGAACCAAACTAAATATGATCCCCTTCTGCCTGGATGATTTAGGAGACTAGAACTAGCTATGCCGGAACTTCAGCCTAAGACATCGACTCGGTCAGTGAAACTTCAAGAAAAGGATCATAAGAAATGTTTAATCTGATGCTTTATGGTTTATAAAACAAAACAAACAATGTACAAATAGAAAACCTACTTCCCTTGAGTTCTCCCATTTCTTCCTAATCCAGTGAGGCAGGAAAGGGTTATGATCTTCATTTTTGTCAAGGAGATTCAAGGTCACACACACAGTTTTATAGTGAGTTGCTGAGACAGGTTTTGAATCAAGAATCTTTTGATTCTCAATCAAGTGCTTTTTTTTTTTTTTTTTTTTTGGTAACTCCAGATAATTGGAAAGATGACTGCAGGCCAAATTAATGGCTGAAAAAGTCAGTGAACCTTCATGGATGTGAGAGATGGTCGGACACCAGAATACTTAGTTTTAATTCTGGTACTGACATTCACTAGCTGGGTGACATTGGGTAACTCCCTGTCTCTCCATTTATAAAATAACTTGGTCAGTACAGGTGATCTCTATGGCACCTTTCTTTACTTTTCTTTCTTTTTTTATAAATCCTTACCTTCCATCTTGGAGTCAATACTGTGTATTGGCTCCAAGGCAGAAGAGTGGTAAGGGCTAGGCAATGGGGGTCAAGTGACTTGTCCAGGGTCACACAACTGGGAAGTGTCTGAGGGCAAATTTGAACCTAGAATCTCCTGTCTCTAGGCCTGGCTCTCAATCCACTGATTCATCTAGCTCCCCTCTAGGGCACCTTTCAACTCTAACATCTTCTATTCTCAGGTCCCACTTTAATTCTAACATTCTATTTCATCCCAAACATCTTGTTTTCTAAGAGTCCTTTTGCCTTCAGCAGTCTCTGAATGAGAAAGGATTTATTAAGTGCTTACTACTTGTGCAAAGCAAGTTAAGTCCAGAAGCATTATTAAGTATTGAGGCAGTTAGGTAGCTCAGTGGATAGAGAGCCAGGCCAGGAGATGGGAGGTCATGGATTCAAATCTGACCTCAGATACTTCCTAACTATATGACCCTGGGCAAGTCACTGAACATCCAATTGCCTAGCCTTCATCACTATTCTGCCTTGGAACCAGATACCTAGTATCACTTCTAATACTGAAAGTAAGGGGTTTTTGTTATTGTTTTGTTTTTGTTTTTGTTTTTTTTTTAAAGTACCTACTATATTATATGTCAGGCATTGTGTTAAGGACTAGGAATGCAAAAATGGCCATCTCTGCCCTCACGGAGATTACAATCTAACAGAGAGACAACTTGGAAGCAACTATGTGTTAAGTGCTGGGGCTACAAATAGAAAAGTGTAGCCAGCTCTGCTGTCGGGGAGCTCACACTCTAATGATGGAGACAGCACGTATGGAAGCTTCAGAATGGCACAGCGGACTAACTAAGCTAACACACTTAACTGACTGCATCGCTGTTAAGAGTCCAGCCAAAGGACAGAAACAGAAAAATCTGACCGGCTTCACTTCCTTCTAAAGCAAGATGTTTTCACAGCAAAAGCCAATGGAAGAAACTGTAAATTCCCAGCTCTCCTTTTGGCTCTCCGTGCAATAAACTCATGATGTTGCTAATGCAACGGGCTGAGTTCAGCGAAAACATAGAATGCAATTATTTTTCTCTTTTGTCACCATTAGATGTCACCAAAGTTAATAAAAATTCCCTACAGAAGGCATCATAAAATAAAGGGATAAATCATCTGGCCATAAAAGAAATATAAGTATTGAAACTGAGGCACTGGAGGAAGAGACAGCGGCAGTGATTTCAAGGGATATAGATCTTGTATAACATGGCTTTTTAAGGAACCCATTAGTCCTCATTATTTCCTTTCTCCTCTTCCCCACAATGAAGAGGGAACACAAAATTAAAGGTGGGTGGTGGGGGCAATTCAGATTTCCTGGGCGTACAAATACAGTCTTTCTTTAATGGAACCAATATTATAACAAGGAAAATATAAAGTAAACTATCACACGAAGAAAAAAGAACAAAAGGAATTTAATGCAATCAGATTCTTGACAAAGTTATTGACCCCATATGTGGTCTCCATAACCAAATGGTTCCTCATTCTCCTCTGACCCATTAAGGATGCAGGCTCCCCCAAATTTTGTTTTAGACATTCTTTTTCCCCCCTCTCATGTGTACAACCATAACTACTGAAGACTCTAGAAAAAGTTGATAACACTGAAGTCATTGTCACTGTTGAATGATTATTTTGTTTTACTTTTTTTTTAAATCTTTGGTTCTAAGACAGAAGAGCAATAAGGGCTAGGCAATGGGAATTAAGGGACTTGGCCAGGGTCATAAAGTCTGAGGCAAGATTTGAACCCAGCACCTCCTGTCTCTAGGCCTGGCTCTCAATCCACTGAGCCACCTAGATGTTTTTGAGAGCAGGGAGCTGTCTAGCAATTCTATTTCTATCCTCAGGACTTAGCAAAGAAACTTTGTCCTTAACAAGTGGTTAAAAAGTCCTTTTTCATTTTATTCGTCCTTGGTCATTTCAACTGGACTTACTGGTTCAAGTATCACTTCCATACAGATAGATGACTTCCAGATCCATGCATCCAACTGAGTCTCTCCCCTGAGTTCCAATTTAGCTCTTCTGACAGCCTGCTAAGCATCTCTTCCTGTGTCTTTTTGCCAAATTCTCAAACTTAGCATGCAAAACTGAACTCTTCATTTTTTCCCTTAAACACCTAGACTTTCTTAGTATATTTTCTTTTTCTTTTTTTCTTATGCTTTCTTTCCTCACAACGTTCTTATCTCTATTTATGGTACCATCATTCTTCTTCATTACCCAGATTCAGAATCTTGGAGTAATCCTTGAATCTTCTCTGGAGTCTGAGGAACTGATATTGAATCTTTTCTCTAAGACACACTCTCTACCCTACGTGACTTCAGAACAACAACTCTGAATCTCTCTCCAATAAACTTCACGCTCATTTAATTTTCAAACATTTCCACGTCAGCCTCTACAAATTTTCTTACCCTAATTTGTTCATATTCATATTGCCCAGTGGATTGAGAGCCAGGCCTAGAGATGAGAGGTCTTGGGTTCAAATCTGGCCTCGGACACTTCCTAGCAATGTGCCCCTGGGCAAGTCACTTAGCCATAACTGCCCAACCCTTACTGCTCTTCTGCCTTGAAACCAATACTCGGCATTCATTCTAAGGCAGAAAATGAGGGTTAAAAAAAACCTCTACAGTCATATTTGAATTCATGTCTTCCTGATTTCAAATCCATATTTCTAACCACTTGTGCTACCTAAGTGCCAAAATCATCCTTTAAACATCCATTGATTATTTTGTTAATATACAGTCCTAAGTCAGTAGCTTGTTAATTGAAAACAAAAATACAAGGTTTAGGGGCAGCTGGGTAGCTCAGTGGATTGAGAGTCAGGCCTAGAGACAGGAGGTCCTAGGTTCAAACCCGGCCTCGGCCACTTCCCAGCTGTGTGACCCTGGGCAAGTCACTTGACCCCCATTGCCCACCCTTACCAATCTTCCACCTATGAGACAATACACCAAAAAGTACAAGGTTTAAAAAAAATACAAGGTTTATCATAAAATATAACTCTTTGGAACGGAAGTCAGGGCTTTCTGTAATCCAGTTCCAACCTACCTTTCAAGACTTACTTGCATTATACCTTTCCATGCCAAAAGGGCTAGTAGCTGAACTAAATGTTTCTTGTTTCCTCGCACTAGCACAGGCCTTCTCCATGCCTAGAATACACGTCTGCCATGCAAAATTCTTTGATTCCTTCAAGTTTCGACCTACATACCACACCTCCCCTGATCACTTCTAAAATTTACTTGAGCCCCTTTCCTGGCTTGCTCTTTTGACCTCCTGTCTCTCTGCAGTGTATAGTATTTATCTCTGTATATATTCCAGTTTTCTAATAGACCCTAAGCAGGAAGTGTGTCAGTTTTCGCTTTTTGTGACCCCAGTGGGATATAATGCTATTCTGTTGAACTGAAATGAACTGATCTTAAGTTGCAATTGCCCTAAGGTCATCTGGTTGTTATTCAACTAGAGTTGAAAAGTATATTGAATTTCTTCCTCTTTAGATCCTATTTAAAACAGAATTGGAAGAACCCTTGACCAGGAGCTAGGAGATCCAGTCTAGTCCTGGTTCTGCCTTTAATGTTTTCTGATCTTGGGAAAGTCACGTTCTCTCAGCCTATTTCCTCCTCCATAAAATGAAAGAAGTTGGTTAAGCTGACCTTTATGTGTCCATACAGAGTGGTGTTTATGACTCTAGTCAGGAAAGCATGAGCATCAATCACGCTTAAGCCCTGCAGAAAGTGTCCGCCAGTCCTCCCACCAATCCCCTGATCAGAAAGAGCAGCACCTTGGAGAACTTACTTGATGCTGTCCGTTTGACAGTGGCTGATGAGTCTGTTTTCTTTTGTGGACTGTTGGCATTTCTCCCTTTCCCTGGGAGTCCATTAGATGCGATGGGAGGTTTCTTGCTCTTGAACTATTAGAAACAGATCAGACAAGAAAAGTACAACTTTTGATATTGTGGTCCCTCCTCTTGATTTCATCTCTTCTAAGACTAATGACAAAGCCCGGGTGTCTGACTTCCAAACTCCTTATGGAGCTTATCTTCCCAAACTATTCAAGCAACCCCATGGTTCAAATGAGAGGAGAAAGCCCAAGACCTTTGAAAAAGCATGAATTAATTAGAAGATCTGGAGCATAAAGACAAATGCCCTAGGCTTAGAGGGTAGAGACCTGGGTCCAGTTTCCAGCTCTGCCACTAGATAGCTGTGTGACCTTGGGCAAACCATTCAACCTGTAAAACAGGGATGGTAATACATATCCTATCTAGGTTATAGGGCTGTTGGGGGGAAATGGGTTATGCAAATCATAAAAGAATAAAATAGGAAGAGTACCACATAATGGATTAAGAGCCAGCCTCAGAGACAGGAACCCCTGAGGTCAAATATTCCTTGCCTTAACGTTACTAGCTATTTTTACAATAATGGGTGAGTCTGTTGACCTCCAAAAGGCTTCATTTTTTCACATTTGTGAAATCAAGATAATAATATCTTACCACCTATATCACAAGATTCTTACATGGTGAGCATTTTGTACATTTTAAAAATGAGATAATATATGTAAAATGCTTTGCAAATCTTATGATTTTAAGGCTTAAAAATAACAGCAAGCATCTAGGTAGCTCAGTGGATAGTAACCCAGGCCTGGAGACAGGTATCTTGGGCTCAAATCTGTCCTCACACTTCCTGGCTGTGTGACCCTGGGCAAGTCACTTGATCCCAGTGGTCTAGTCCTTAACACTCTTCTGCCTAGGAATTGATATTTAGAATGAATTCTAAGACAGAAGGTAAGGATTTAAAAACAAACAGTAAAGAATATGGTAATATATCTTCTTTAATGTCACTTTCATTGATTAAGTCTTAGTGTGGCTTTAAGCCTCTAAATTGCACTAAGACATCTGGGGCGCCTTGCTTAAATGTTAGCTATTATTCCTAAAGAAACAGGAAATCTATTATGTCACATAGGGAAACTGTGAATTTATGAGAATACATGTATGAAATGTGTGTACCCAGCAAATGATAAACTTTTATAGAAGGAAAAAATATTATTAGCAGTAGCACAACAGGCAGAAATTGTGAAATTAAATTTGTTTTGTTAAGCTCCAAAGCCAAAGTTATTGAAGTGACTTAAAAAAAGAAATCAAAACAAAATAACAAAAACACAATCTTAAAAGCTTAGTAGAAATGGCAGAATTAGAAACAAAGAACCTTAGTTTGAATTTCAGCTTTATGGCTTAATGCATGTGAGACCTTAGGAATGTTGTATTATCTCTCTAGGCCTCAGTTTCCCTTCTGAAATGAAGGGGATGGGGAAGCTAGGTAGCATAGTAGAAAGAAAGCACAGTCTAGAACATGGAGGATCCCTGTTAAAATCCGACCTTAGCTGTGTGACCCTGGGAAAGTCACTTAGTTCCATTTGCCTAGCCCTTACACTTCTGTCCTAGTTGTTATTAAGGTTGTTAAAAAATTGTTGTTTTTTTTTAATAAAAATACAAAAATAAAATAAAATGAGGGGAGTAGACTAGATCATTGCTATGGTTCCTTCCAACTCTGCACCTATGATTCTAACTTTTTTCCCAAAGGAATATGTAAACATACCAAATAAATCCAAACAAATTTGCAGACCATCCAAAATTCATATCATGATACACACTAAGGAGGAACTGTGGTTTCAAGGGAAAGCTATTGGACTTTGAATGAGAATTCATACTAGTTAAATGCCCATGGGGAAGTCCTTTTCTATCTCTGAGTCTATTTCCTCTTCCATAAAATAGGAACAATGATACTGCCCACATCCCATAAGGAAAGCATCTTGTGAACCGCAAATCAACCAAGACAATTCTCC
>NW_025391857.1:0-8758 GCF_016433145.1 Gracilinanus agilis | reverse complement strand
ATAAAAATAAATTTATATTTATTCAAATATAAATAAATATCAATGAATAAAAATGAATAAAATAAAAATCAAGATTATGGTTATATGCTACTTATTAGAAGTCCAAAATTTAATTAAACAAAGGGATAAATAAGATCTTACAATATGTCAACTGTAAGAAAAATCATAGCCAAAATTACCTTTAACTAGGGGTTTTGAGATAGGATTTTTTTTTCTTTTTAAAACTCTTTCTGTGTTAGTAACAACTCTTAGATGGAAGGACAAGGACTAGGCAAAAACACTTAAGTGACATGCCCAGGGTCACATGGCTAAGAAGGGTTGGAGATTGGATCTGAACCTAGGTCCTCCCAATTCCAGACCTGGTGCTCTATCCACTGTGATACCTACCTGCCTCGAGATAGGATTTGAACGCAGGTCTTCCTGATTCCATATACAATTCCTAATTAACTATACCATTTCATCACCTTCTGCCCTCCTGTGCTGCCAGTTTTACACTTGTCTTCTTGATATTGAGGAGCTAGAATATTTCTGTACATTTTGAAGTATTCTCCATCTATCAGTTCATTTTGCTCAACTGCTTCTTTATGTAATGAGGGAATACTTTATTGGGGGGGTAGAATTGAGGAAGTGGCAGTGATATAAAAAGTTATGAAAAGCATCAATAAAACATTTTTAAAAGCAAAAAAAAATGGCATAAAGTGGTTGGATAAAATGATGTCTCAGGTCCCTTTCAGCTATAAGTTGTTGGATCCAGGATACATTTTTACTGTCCCTGAAGGAGTAGGTATTCAGTCTACTGTACCAGAGAATGAAATATTGAATTCTCCTCAGTGAACCATTTCCCAGTCCTAGACCTCTCTGCATTATCATAATCCCAATTTGGGTGTGCGGGAACCTATAAGAGCCACTGAGATATATAGCAGTGAAGACAATGCCAAATGAAGGAGCATTAGACTATAAATTGATGTTTTATCTTGAATATTAGTCATGCAATCATCCAATTAGGTATATAATGGAGACTGTAATGATTTCTAACATTTTAAACTAGTGTGGGCGACATTAAGGGGATTGCTCTGGTCATAATGTACTAGAAGACGCAAAAATAAACTCTGCTGAGTTGCAAGTTAAAGGGTTCGTGGTAAGAACAAGAATGTTCCAATTCTATGAGAGAAGACAATTAGAATTTGTTGAGAGCAAGAGCCAAAAGGCTATAAGGGGAAGAGGGCTAATAGGCAATAACTACTTGGGGCAAAATAACTTTCAAAGATTGACCCACTTTGCTGCTGCTTCTAGGAGGATCCGAGACAAAAGGTAAAGTTCTCTTAAGCACTGAGATTCCTGCAGCACAGATGTAGCCCTTTGAGTAGAAACTACATTAAAAGTCTTGCAGGCGGACAGTACTGCTGGTGATGGTGGGTGATTAATGTTATGAGGGCAGCGGCTGTTCTGAGCCCCCCACCTGACTCTGGGCAAGAAGATGGAAAAAGGATTGCATCTCTTTTTGTTCTATCAACTATTCTTTTCCCTTGGATCATTAATAGGGAAGCAATTTTGGAGCTTCTTGGTGTGACCCACTTATTTTACCAGCAGGTTCAGAACTAAGAAAAAAAATATTGAAGCTGTTTCAGAGCTGAGAAAGAAGAAGCTTTCCTTCCAACTTTCAAAATCACAGTATATTGGCAATAGTCACTAAATATTTATAAAGTGCCTACTATGTAAGAGCTGAGGATACAAAAAGAGACAAAAGACAGTTCCTGCCCTTGAGGAGCTCACAATCTAGTAGCTATAAATGCCCACCAACTGTGTCTTTTCAGAAGATTGGTTTCAAGGTATTCCATGAATAGTATGATGATAAAGCTGCTGCTGGGCTGACAACGAATGATGATGGAAACTTAAGTGACTAATGATCTAATACCTGATAAAGGGGCAGGTTGTCTCAGGTCCCTTTCAGGTATAAGTTGTTGGATCCAGGATACTTTCAGATGCATGAACTTGTATAAAACATACATCTATACTAAGGGTAGCTTGATGTGAAAAAGGTAGCATTCAGTCTTTTCCTTAATTTTCAAGCTGATGAGTTCCAGAAAAAAATCTCTATAACTAAGTTTAGGTATTACCCAGATATATCGTTCCCCCTTAAAGATATTAATAAGATATCTTATTTTCTTTTTAAAATTAAATTAAGTTAAAATTTCCCCCAATTACATGTAAAAAGTTTCGAACATTTTTCAAAGAATATTGAGTCTCAAATCCTCTCTCTCCTTTCCTTTCTACCCTCCCCCATTAAGATGGTGAGCAATCTCATACAGATTTTTATGTACAAGCATATAAAATATTTTTCCATTTCTTTCCTTTTGTGGTAAGAAACTCAAATAAAACAAATTTAAAAGGAAAGTGAAAAAAAATCCTGACTATGACTCCATGATATCTGAAGTGTTTCTTTTTGGGTTGTGATAATTAGATTAATTCTACACTGCCCATCTTTAAATTTAATCACCAAAAGTGAGAGAACCTCCAATTTTGGGAGGTTCGTAACCCATGTATGCTAGAGTGGGTGATGAATCAGAATCAACTGACTGCACCCTAGCCAGTCCTATGAGAAGTGTCTATTGTGATTGGACATGCAAACTAGGAGAGAGGCACAGTAAGTGACACATAAGTGACCCCTTTAAAAGAAGGTCTTCTACTGGAGAGAGTCTTCTGGTGAAGAGGGCTGCTGGTGAAGAAGCTCTTCAAAGTCTTTGAGCTTTCTTGGTTCATGGAGGAATGCTGGCTGGAACACTGAGACCTTGGTGAGACTGCTTTCAATACCTTCTTTAGAAGTCCATGTGGTGAGTTTAAAGACTGAATCTTCCTGAACTTCTCTTAAGGAACTTCCCTTAATAGAGACTCTATTAATGAAGCTTTCACCTCTGGACCTCTCAGCCTCTGACTCTTGGCTGAGGGTTAATTAGATCTACCTGAATTAATTAGAGGATCATAGTAATTTATCTACTGTTTTAGATTCTTATTTCCTTATTTCCTCTCTCTCTTCTTAATTGTAAATAAACTTTCATGAAAGTCAATTTTGACTTGAGATTATTCTTAATTGAGGATTGATAATTGTTCAATCCTCTGGTGTCCACCTTTTAATATATTTGACCAAAAAACCCCTTTTTCCCCTTTCAGGGTGCTTGTAATACTTTCTCCTTGACCTGAGAGTCCTAGAATTTGGCCATAATATTCCTGGGAATTATCCTTTTGGGATCTAGTTTGCCCTCTGATTCTAGACTGATAGGTCAGTTTCCCTTGATGACTTCCTGAAAGACATTGTATAAGCTTTTTTTTTTGATCATGGCTTTCAGATAGTTCAATAATTCTTAGTTATTTCTCCTGGATTTATTTTCCAGATCAATTGTTTTTTCCATTGAGATATTTCACACTTTCTTCTATTTTTTTTCATTCTTTTGACATTGCTTGATTGTTTCTTGATGCCTCCTGGACCCATTAGATTCCATTTGTCCAATTCTAATTTTTAAGACATGATTTTCTTGAGTGAGCTTTTGTACCTCTGTTTCCATTTGGCTAATTCTACTTTGTAAAGAGTTCTTTTCTCCAGTGAATTTTTGTATCTCTTTTCCCATGTGGCCAATTTTGCCTTTTAAGGAGTTCTTTTTAAATGCATTTTTGTATATCTTTTTTCCATTTGGTCAATTTTGCTTTTTAAGGAATTCTCCTCAGTAGATTTTTTCAGTCTCTTTTACCAATTGGTCTTTTCTGTTTTTAAGGTATTAATTTCTTCAGTATTTTTTGGTGCCTCCTTTACCAAACTGTTGACATTTTTTTCATGATTTTTCTGTATCACTCGCATTTATTTTCCCAATTTTTATCCTACCTCTCTTATTTGATTTTTAAAATCATTTTTGGGCTCCCCCATTAATTCTTTTGGACTTGAGAGCATTTCATATTTTTGAGGCTTTGCATGCAGAAGTATTAACTTTGTTGTCTTCTGAATTTGAGTTTTCACCTTTCCTGTCAGTAAAATAACTTTCTTTGTTGAGTTTCTTTTTTTGTTTGCTCATTTTCTAGGAATTTTTAAAATCATACAGTTAAAGTTGGACTCCATAACTGAAGTGAAGGAGCACTGTTCCAAGATTCAGGTTCTTTGTGCAGTTGCTTTCAGAACTACTCTAGGAATCTCTCTGCTTTCAGTTTTTCCAAGGTGGTATGATGTAAGGAGAGTTTGTGTTTAACATTCTTCAGGTCTGTGCTTTGGTCTTAGAGTCATCACAAGCACTATTTTTCATGTTAAAACTGTCACCAGGTTGTAAGCTGATGTGTGCTACTATTCCTCCTCCTGATGAGAACATGCTCCAGAACTCTTCCTGAATCTGTGTATGGGCACTACAAGAGTCTTGTACCCAGAACCAGCAAAGGAACCATTGTAATAATGTCTTTCTGAGCAGCTGTCTAACCTACCCTCACACCCTGTTGCTGAGAGCTCAGGAACCCTTGCTCCTATGTTAGCTATACTCAGGGCCTATTGCCATGGTAGGCCTGCTTTGGCACTCTGCTTTATGCTCCACCTCCATCCTGGTGTACTAGATCCCTTATACTGGCCTTCTAAGTTATTTTAGGCTGAAAAATTACTTTACCTTGTTTTTCTTGGAGGTTCTGCTGATCCAGAACTTATTCTGAGGTGAGACATATATATATGTCATATATATATGTATATATATGTCATCTACTCTATCTCAGGCTGTCACTAATCATCCCGACTTTTGTGTTGCCACTGAACTTCGATGATTCTGGAAGGAGAAGTGAGGCTGATGATTCTGAGCAACTCTGCCTCATTATAATCCAATTCAGAAGCAAGTTAAGATTTGCTCGTTATGATGTCATTGATCCTCATGGGAGATAAAGGATAAATAACAACTCTCTTGGGAGATAAAGGCATCATTATAGGACTGCTGAACAAATATTTCACATTCACTTTAAGTCTACATTGTTTGATCAACTAAAAAGTCTAGATCTTTTGGCCAGCCAGTGCTAGGGATAAAACAGACATTTAGTAACTGCTTGTTCACAGACTGATTGTCTGATTTTTAAAAATTGTGTTGTTGTAGAAAGCATCTCTTTCTGGGCAGTCAGCACTGATTTCTCAGACTCACAATATTACTCTTAAGAATAAAAGTTCCATCTCTTGGATTCTCTGTTTGTTCAACTAGATTCAGGAAAAGAAATATAAAACAGAAGAAGTAACCAGGGACATGGAGTATAGGCTCAGACAAACATATGTTCTTGTTGCTATGTGTTTATAGCTACCATTGCTTTTGGGAGATGGAGAAATGAGGATTTTCCTCCCCTTCTCCTTAGAATTCCAAGTGCAAGCTGTTTGTATCCCAAGTAACATGCTCAAAATGGAGAGGCTAAAATTTCTTTGTAGCACTTCTCAGAATCTACTGAGGGAGTGGCTTTTCCTGATTCATTTACCAATCATTTTTTTTAAACCCTTACCTTCTATCTTAGAATCAATACTGTGTATTGGCTCCAAGGCAGAAGAGTGGTAAGGGTAGGCAATGGGGGTTAAGTGACTTGCCCAGGGTCACACAGCTGGGAAGTATTTGAACCTAGGACCTCCTGTCTCTAGGCCTGACTCTCAATCCACTGAGCTACCCAGCTGCCCCCACCAATCATTTTAAATACAGTCATCCAGTCCTGGAACCAAGGGACCAATTAAAAATCACTCACCTTGCATATATTCCATGGAAAGGGGCAAGAGTATGATAACAGCTCTATCTGATGTGCCCTGGTCAAACCCCCCTCTTCATTTATATTTATATAACACTTTAGGGTTTGCATATATTGTTTATATGCAATATTACAAATTACTCTAATACTAATATTTATGTATATACAATGTATATATATGCAAAGAATATAAATATGAATATATTTCACATATATTTTATCTGTAATATATATGTATACACACATTTGATTCTCATGAAACTCTTTGAGTTAGTTATAAGTTCAAATGTTATTATTTCCACTTTGAAAATGAAGATCCCAAGATTTAAATGGTTAAATGACTTAACAGTCAAATTTGACAATTCTGATGTCAGGAACTGTTTTTCATTTTTATTTTGGTATTCCCACCAAGCACCTAGCAAAAGTACTATATACACAATAAACACTTAATAAATGCTTGTGAAATTTTTCTTCTTGATTTTATAGTTGAGGAAACTGAGGCCTGAGGAGTTAATTGACTTGCCTAATTTTACATAGATAATAAGAGTTGGAAGAGGACTTTGACTCTGATTTTAAAGTTTGTACTGAGGGATGAACATTCTAATCCCTTGACCACTCAACCCTGGGAAGCTTGTTCAACAGAGTTTCAACAGGGCTCTGTTATTACTTTACTGTATGACCTTGAACATGTTAATTCCTCTCTTGGGACTTTGAGTTCCTTTCTTGTAAAATGATGTGGATGAGAAAAAAAGAGATTGGCTAATCATCTCTAAGTTCCCTCGTAATTCTAACATGCATAATATAGTACATTAATATGATATTCTATAATAATATCTGGGTATACAGTGATTTTAGATAATGTGAAATGACTCTTGGGTGGAAAAAATCTACAAAAAAGTCTGAGCTATCCTTTTGCATTAATACAGGGTTATTCAATGCATTTCCTTGACTCTGATTGAGCTGCTTTGTGACTCATGGCACTGAACCTCTAAGATTGAAAAGACCATTGAATTCTTGGCAACTGAAAGAAAATGCTGAGCTGGTCTATTGACCACAAAATTATTAACTCAACAGGTCATTCTGATTCCTTTTTATCACTATTTTTGAGAAAGATCCTCCCTTAAAACCTCAGCACAATGTGGGGCTGGAGGCATCATAACTAGTGTGGGTTTTGGTGCTGATCAGTGGAATAATAATATTGTGGCAGGTAGAATGCGTTTCTCTCTCATTTGAAACCGAATCATGGTCCTGTTGTCTTTTCCTTCCTCCCCCCCTTAAAGTTTGCACACCTGATGAGATGGAAAAACAGCTGCATGAGTTTGCAAGAGGACGCGTATTTCATTCTGACATCTTTACTCTTTCATTACTTTTAAATGCTGTTAAATTAACTGCCATTTTACCTTGAAATCCTCGTATCATAAGATAATGATAACCAGAGAAAGGATTCAAACCAAGTGACAAAGCTGAAAGATTAATGTTCGGGTGTTAATTATCCAGCATGGAAGATCCCAAATGCTCCGTCATGTCACTGAAAAAGAGTTCTTCATTTTTAATGGCAAACCTCTTAATATATCAGCAGACTTATGGTTTAACTGCTCCAAATTAATCACCCTAACATTATAGCTATTACATATACGCATGACACCAACCAAGACATCTGGGTATCTGCTTGTTTTTGCTCCTTGTTCTCAAACACTGACTCCAAATGGATGAGAGGAGGCTAAAGCTAGAGGGCTTTGGGATAGGAGGGTATTTTCTGTGTAGGTCCCTACCAGTCATCACTAGGATCATAGATCTAGAGCTGGAAGAAAATATAGATGCCATCTTGTCTGACCTCCTCACTTTATAAAAGAGGAAAATGAGATCCAGAGAGGTTAAGGAACTGGCCCCAAATCACAAAGCTAGTTAATAGCAAAACCCTTTCTTCATCTTCCCATCCTCAACTCTGAACCTCACAAGGAACAAAGTAGCTTTCAGGGATTGATATGAAAGGAACCCTTGAAAATCTTTGGAGGCTTCTATGGATATCTCCTCCTTTAATAGCACCTCTTTCCTCCTCTTATCCACCAGCGTAATAATATGATTCATGTGGATTTGTAGTTCTTTTCAGCTTAGATTATACTGGTCTTGTGCAAGTGATGTAGATATAGGATAGGACCTCTGATTTCATTGGTATAGAGAACTTCCAGGTGAGGACACTCCCTCTACCAATGCAAAGTGGCACCTTCTCTACAATTTACAGTCTTAGAGAGTCACCTAGAATGCAGAGAATATAAATGACATGTCTAGGATTAAACAGCCAGTATGTGGAAGGGACAAAATTTGAACTCAGATCTTTCTTTCTTCAAGGCTTACTTTCCATCCACAATTCTATGCTCCCTCTAAATATAGAAAATTTAAGGGACAAAGAGGGGCATGATGCTTTACCTATTTAATTTTCCATCTTCAGCAAAATGAATGGGCTCTTTATACACTATCAATAATCTTTACACTGGAGGAGGCTTGAATAAAATAAAGATTCATCATTTGAAGGTTATCTAATTTAAAAAATAGAAGACTCTTTTGGTATTAAAAGTGCCTTGGTACAACTCAAAGGGCACAAAATCTGGAAATAGAGGTCCTGGGTTCAAAGACTACCTATGACACTACTATTTATAGTAGTATTTATTATGTTACTTAGGGTCTCAGATTCCTCATCTGCAAAACTGAGGTTATTAGACTAAGCACCCTTTTAGTTCCATCTCAGCTCTCAAGCTATGATCCTTGCACAATGGGACCATCTGCCATTTTTACATTCTAGGAGCAGGCAGCAAATAGGAGAGATTGAAGGCAACTGGGGATAGACATAAATGAAAATATATTTGACTATAAAAGCATCACTGGGCAAGGAGAGCCACATTCAGAATAATGAGGCATTCCTTTTCAGTTTATTCAGGGAGTGTGAGCATAGAGTTGGTTTATCTTTCTTCTCAGATAATATCAAGGAAATTCGAGCCCTGATATTCTTCATTACAGTCATAAAAACAAA
>NW_025391856.1:0-6209 GCF_016433145.1 Gracilinanus agilis | reverse complement strand
CCCTGAGCTCGGGCCCGCCCACGCCCCCTCCAGGAGCAGTTCTGTGGTTGGGAATGCCCGCCCCGGCACTCCCTTCGCTGGGCCCCTAGCCGGGGGCTCCAGCCCAGCTTCCTCCCCCTCCCCTCATTTCGCCCACCTCGACCCCGCCCCATCGCCGGTCCACCAGTCCACCTTGCCCAGCTCCAGTGCCCAGCACACTCCCATTGGGACCTGTCCTCACTCCGGAGGGGGGAGGGGGGCTGCCCTACTTTCCCGTGGTCTACCCCTCCCCCCCACCTCCTATGGACCCCGCCTCTTCCCTTCGCCTTTCTCACTACCTGACCCCTCCAGGCTTGATGCAGTAGCCACCGCCTCCTCGTATTGGGGAGGGTCCCAGACAGATATTCAGACTCATCTATTCTCATAGAATGAGAACCGGGGTTCACAGTGACCTGAATGTACACGACCTTGAACAAATTACTTGGACAGCTCCGAGCCTCAGTTTCCCCACCTGTACAACGAAGGGGCGGAATTCTAAACGTCCTTCCCAGGGCTTCCTTTCTGTGATTTGTCCCTCAGCACCGCGGTTTCCTCCCCTGGGAAACTATCCTGGAACTGGGGGAGCCACAGGTCTAGAGGCCTCATCCCAGTGGCAGAGCTGGCCCAGGTGCTGAGGACATTCTGGGACTGCCAGGGAGTCAGTGAGCTCTGATCGCCAATCAATACTTGAAATGTCTTCTATTGAAGGCGCCCAGGGACGAACACATAATTTTAAAGCCACTTTCTCTAGTTCAGTTCTTCCCCCTTCTTAGTGCACTTAGGGATGGAGTGACAGGGTCACATTCTCATTCGGTCCTACCCTCCCCAGTGGATTGGACTCTAGCCTTTTTGCCTTATTCTCTGGTCCCAGTCCCTGTAAATGCAATGCCATTTATTCTGTCCAAGTCCCCTCTCTCGCCTTGGACAGACAAGGTGTTGCTCTGGCTCTGTGCCTCCTCCCTGTAGTCCTACATGTCCGGTCCTGGCTCTCTTCCCAGAGGCTAAGGCTGATGCCAGCCTTGGGGCTGTGCCCACTCCTGCTTGTCCTCCCTCTAAACCTTGGCATGAGGCACACATAGATTTCTCATCATTTGTTTAAGCAGAAGTGCACATTAAAAACAATTCAGCACATCAGTCATTCTGTCCCTGGTCCAACCCCAACTCCCAGCTCCCTGCTGAGCATTGTTAAGGCAGACAGAGAGAAATGGGTACAAAATTCCTGCCCTCACAGAAATCTCCCGGTCAGAGGAAGACATGGCCCTCATTCAAGAGATCTTCCCATCTAATGGGGGTAGACAGACTAATGGCAAACAGACCTTAGAACTAGACAGATTAAACTCATCTACAAAATGTGTCTGCAGGAGCAGAGGAAACAGAAGCATGGGTCTTTCGGGCCGCCCTTCTGGACTAGATGTGGCCTACCTGATCAGAAATTTAGGTGGATCCAAGATTTGTTGAATGGTCAGTCCCAAAAAGCAGCTGGCTTGGGCAGGGGATAGAAAACTGAGTCTGGAATCTCAAAGACTGGCTGAGTTCAGAGCAGCTGCGTAGCTCAGTGGATGGAGAGCCAGACCTAGAGACGGGAGGTCCTAGGTTCAAATCTGACCTCAGACACTTCCTAGCTGTGTGACCCTGGGCAAGTCACTTAACTCCCATTGGCTAACCCTTCCCACTCTTCTGCCTTGGAGCCAATACACAGTATTGACTCCAAGACAGAAGATGAGGGTTTCAAAAAAAAAAAAAAAAAAAAAAAAAAAAGAGTTCATCTGCTCCCTCTGATAGGTACCAGCTGTGCAGCTCTGGGTAAGTCACCGCACCTCTCCGGCTCAACTTCCTGACAGGGTTGTTTTGAAGATGGAGAAAGGTAACACATTTATGTTATAAGTTCTGCAAACCATCAAGTGCCCTATAAATGCGAGCTCTTATTAATGGGTCAAACCTCAACTTGGAGGAAGGTCTCCAGTGGAGTATCTCTAGGATCTCTGCTTGGTTTTATGCTCTTCCGCATTGTGCTAATCAGACTGTTGGGTAGCACCACCCTGGGAAGGATAGCTAGCAAAATGAATGATAGAGCCATGTGTCAGAACATCAGAAGGGACTAGATCGATAACTGGAATTGGAGCTAATTGTAAAATCTTCTATTTGGGTCCAAAAGATCAGTTTTAAAAATAAAATCTTACTTTCTTCTTAGTAACAACTCTAAGACAAAAGGGCAAGGGCTAGGTAAATGGGGTTAAGTGACTTGCCCAGGGTCACCCAGCTCAGAAGTGTCTGAGAACAGGTCCTATTGATTCCAGACCTGGTGCTCTATCTACTGTGCCACCCAGCTGTCCCCAAAAGATCAGCTTTATGGGTTCAAGATGGAGGAGGTAAGGCAAGGCAAACAAAGAAGTTTATTTGAAAAGGCCTTGAGGGGATTAGATTATGAGTTAATATTAGTGCAATTAGATAGCCACACAAGCTAATGCTTTCTTCATTTTTTAAAAAAGGATGCATTGAGAGGTATAATGACCAGGACCAGAGAGGAGAGAGTTCCATTGTTACTCTGACCTTACCGGTGACATCTGGTATATTGTGTTCAGTTCTTGATGCCAGATTTGAAGGGCATTGAAAAGATGGGATTGTCTAGAGCAGGGGTCGGCAACCTTTTTGACTGTGAGAGCCATAAACGCCACACTTTTTAAAATGTAATTTTGTGAGAGCCGTTCAGTGCTCACAGTGCACTCCTGTAACAGCGCCTGAAAAAAAAATCGACTTTATGGCTCCTGCAGAAAGAGCCACATCTGGCCCTCAAAAGAGCCAGATATGGCTCGAGAGCCATACGTTGCTGACCCCTGGTCTAGAGGATGATGACCAGGATGGCCTGGAGATTGTGCCATTTGAGGACTTGCTGAAGGAGCTGGAGATGTTTAGGGGAGATGTGATAGTGACTTCCCAGTATTTGAAGGGCTGTCATGTGGATGAAGGATGTGACTTCTTTTGTTTGGTCCCAGAAGACAGAACCAGAAACAATGGACGGAAAGGGCTAATTTGAGGTTGAGGTAAGGAAGAACTTCCTAAAAATCAAACCAATTGATCCCAAAGTGGAATAGATTGCTTGGTGGGAAGGACTTGGGTGGGTTAGGGAGGAGGTATTATGGAGACCTCACTGAAGGTCTTCAAAGAAGCTGCCTGTCAGTTTGTCATGTATTTTGGTGATTGTGGGGGATGGACTCTTCTTTCAGATGTGACTTGGACCAGCTGGCCTCAGAGGTATCCTGTTCATGTGGCAGGGATAGTCAGGAAGACTTCCTGGAGGAGATGACCTTTGCTTCCTAGGCTTGGAGAAAGTAGAACATGCTCAGTGGAATGAGGGATGAGGTCTCCCAAGAACTTCCCTTTGCTGATGTCAAAGTCCTCTGAGTGCCAGCTCCTCAGGAGTGATCTTTGACTCTTGGCTGATTATGTGGTTCCTGTCTCTATTCTTTATATTGATGTCTTGTGAAAAAGGAATAAAACTGTATCTAAAGGTTATTCAGCAGCTGAGAGAGAAACTCCCTGTGGCAGTGTTATTTGCAGCTATGTGGGGGAAGCACCTGGCAAACTGGCCACTTTCTGGGCCCTCTAGGGGAACTGGAACTGAGCCTAGGGATTCCTGAGCTTTGGAAAAGACAATATTCTTGTCCCTCCAAGCACTAATCCCTATCTCCCAATCTCTGCTACTCATCTCCTGTCCCCTCTTTCCTCTGCCTAGAAGTTGAAGTTATTTTAAACTACTTTCCATCAAGCATCAAGCTCAGGCAAACCCTAGCCCATGGTTTCACAACACTAGAGTTAGCTCAATTACTCTGGATTGGATTGTCAGCTACAGGATACTTGCAATCGCCAGGAATTTGTCTGGTCTAAAGTTAAGTGTGTCATCTCTTTCTACTCCCTGCCTTAAAATCAAAGCAAGACTAAACCCCTATTTCCTTCCCTCTGTCTAGCCAGATTCCAGACCAAACCATGCCAGAAATCATCTCATCAAGACTCATTAAGACTTCCCACTATCAGGGGGGCAGCTGGGTAGCTCAGTGGATTGAGAGTCAGGCCTAGAGACGGGAGGTCCTAGGTTCAAATCCAGCCTCAGACACTTCCCAGCTGTGTGACCCTGGGCAAGTCACTTGACCCCCATTGCCCACCCTTACCACTCTTCCACCTAGGAGCCAATACACAGAAGTTAAGGTTTTTTGTTTTTTTTTTTTTTTTTTTAAAAAGACTTCCCACTATCCATCTCAGCTTTCCACATTTTGCTCTTGGCACCCAATTTAACCAATATGACCATTGCTTCTCCAAATGGCATATCAGTCCACATACCATCTCTGTCACTCCCTAGACCAAAACTTTCTTCCCTGGTGACCAGTGCCCCATGGATGTGGATTCCTTCTATTAGAATATGAGCTTTCACTTGAGTTCCTTATTTATCAATAGTATTCTCCTAATAATGGAATCATACCATCTCAAGGCTGGAAGGGTATCTCAATAAATCTATGATAATGAGAGACTGAGGGACAAAAGGTCTGAGCTTATCTATTTCTTGGCAAGGCTGGCAGTTACCAATAATAGAAGTCAATAGTTCCTCAATAACCAAAAACCCCTGACATAGTTGAAACAGCTCTTTGTTTACAGCTTAGTGGTTGCATAAGGTCCAGAAATGTACCCCCAAATCAAAGTTTTCATTTTTTTTAAACCCTTACCTTCTATCTAAGCATAACTATTGTGTATTGGTTCTAAGGCAGAAGAAGGGTAAAGGGTAGGTAATGGAGGTTAAGAGACTTGCCCAGGGTCATACAGCTAGGAAGTGTCTGAGGCCAGATTTGAACCTAGGACCTCTTGTTTTTAAGCCTGGCTCTCAATCCACTGAGCCACCTAGCTTCCTGCCCTGTCCCTTCCCATTGGTTCTTAATTACCTGACCACCTGATCAGGCGCCTTCACCTATCACAGTGAATGGAAAACCCAAATCAGATCAGTATCTTCTTGTAGAACCAACCCATAGTGCCCTCCCAGACCAGGGACTTTCCAGAGTTGGTGGTGTTATGAAGGAGACACATAGTCTTAGTCAACCTTGTAACAATCTCCAGAAGATTCCTTATCTATCATTTCATGTACCAGTGGAGCCTTGTACTAGACAAACATCTTAACTGATCTTCCATCTACTCTTTCTCAGCTGGCATTTGGCTTTGCTTCCTGAATGAGGGATAGGCATTAGCCTTGCACAGAAATGCTTTAAGCCTTAAAACTTGGGTACAGGGGGCAGCTGGGTAGCTCAGTGGATTGAGAGCCAGGCCTAGAGACGGGAGGTCCTAGGTTCAAATCTGGCCTCAGACACTTCCCGCTGTGTGACCCTGGGCAAGTCACTTGACCCCCATTGCCTACCCTTACCACTCTTCCACCTATAAGTCAATACACAGAAGTTAAGGGTTTAAAATAAAAAAAAAATTAAAAAAAAACTTGGGTACAATGATAAAGTTGGGTTTAATGATTACTATTAGGATTAATAAAACTCTTAACTCTAAATCATTAATCAGTTTCACAAGGGGCCGTGGATTTCAACCTGGGCTGAACAGGAATCATTTCTACAATGTGCCTGACAAGTGGTCATCTGGACTTGGGCTGCAGGCCCCCAGTGGAGCAGTACCATTGCCGCCTCCTCTGAGGCAGCTATTCTTGGAAAGGTTTCATTGGGAAGTTCTTTTCCTTCCATCAGAGCTGAAACCTGACTCTCACTTCCACCCATTACTCATTCATTCAGCAAGCATTTCTAAGTGCTTACTATGTCCAAAGCTTCTCACTCTTGAGCCAAGCAGTACAACTCTTGACACTGGAAGATATCTCTAATATCCTTTCTTCCCCCAGAAAGTCTTTTCTTCTTTAGACTAAATATCTCCTTTTCTTCCAGCTGACCTCTTATGCATTCATCACCTTGGCTTTCTCCTTTCAACAGACTTCAATTTGTCAAGTCAGAGTAAAAATTGTCTGCCAGGCAATTTGAACCACCCACTGCTAATTCTTTAGGAAGTTGTATAACTTGTAGCAGCTCATGGGTTATCTGTGCATTAGTCACTGTTCTACCACTAGATGTTAGGAAACCACGCTGAAGCCATAAGGAACCAATGGTGTGACAAATGCCAAAAGCATATTTAGAATATATATATATATATATATATATATA
>NW_025391855.1:0-3272 GCF_016433145.1 Gracilinanus agilis | reverse complement strand
GTTCTGTGAGGCCCAGAATTTCTACTTCTGTTTGGGGTTCTGTTCAGAGTTAGGAGAAAGGAAGAGTTATTATTATTATTATTATTATTATTATTATTATTTTACCTTTGCATTCTTGACATTCTGTGCAGCTCCATATCATCGCTTCCCCGGAATCCTTTAGCAAAAGGATTGTTCTCGATCTTTAATTGGGTGATCTGGAAGAGGGAAACAGAATGAGTCTGCAGAACACCGCTACAAAGCTACCACATAGCATGAACTAAGGGGCACCCAGGCGGTTCAACGGCTGGTGGCGGCAAACCGAATTAAGCCAATCACGTCAACGGGGCCCTCTGCTTTATTGTTCGTGCATGCTTTGAAAAATGTCCCTGATTGTACTTCATTTAAAAGGGGAGGGGGAAGGGGGAGCCTGGATGTGTTTTCTGTTAATTGAATGCATATCCTTTGCATCCTTCCAGCTCTGCTCGCTGACATCGGGGATTTCAGGCACGATCGGGGCCCCGACACTTGATTTTTTGTTTTCGGTCTAACTCGTTGACATGTTCACTCCACATCCAGCACTGTGGCAATCTTCACTGCAACGTCAAATAATAAAGGGCCGAGCTGGGTTTCGAGGGAAAGCAAATGGCCTCTCCCAAAGCTGCTTGGAGAACGTTAGGGAAGCAGCGATCTCCACTGATACTCTCTCGGATCTGGGTTCTATAGAATCCTGGATCCAGAGCTGGATGGGCCCTGACAGGACACGTCCTTCATCCCGCTCACTTTCTAGATTAGCAAACTCAGGCACCCGGTGGTGAAGCAACTAGTCTGTCTTGCCCAGCTAGCAATCAATAGATCTGGGGATCACGCTCAAGCCTTGACTCTAAACTCAGAACTTTTCCCATTGAACAGACTCGATTAGGGGGACGGGAGAGGGGGGGCAATCAGGAAAATTAGAGGAACAAAGTGGTGGGGTATGGTCTGGACCTGTTATTTCACTATTGTGAAGAAATCCAACGTGGAATCTCCCTCCACCAACAGGCAACTCATCTGCTACTTAAGAGCATGAATTTAGAGCTGGACCTCAGAGGCCATCTAGTCCAACATCCTCATTTTGCAGATAAGGAAACTGAGGCTTGACCAAAGTCACAGTGATAGACAAAGAATTAAAAAAAAAAAAAAAAGCTTAGTGGGCAGCTGGGTGGCTTAGTGGATTGAGAGTTAGGCTCAGGCCCTGGGTTCAAATCTGGCCTCAGACACTTCCTAGCTGTGTGACCTTGGGCAAGTCACTTAACTCCCATTGCCTAGCCCTTACCACCCTTCTGCCTTGGAACCAATACTGAGTATTGGAAGGTAAGGGTTTAAAACAAGTCTACCCTCCCTAGAGGACCCCCCAAGTATAATATGCCCCCCTACGGGTGGCTATGGGGCATAGTGGATAGAATATCAGGACTGGAGTCCATAAGACTCATTTTTCTGAATTCAAATTTAGTCTCAGACAGTAACTAGCTATGTGACTATTGGCAAGTCATTTAACTCTTTTTTTCCTCAGTTTCTTCATCTGTCAAATGAGCTGAAGAAGGTGATGGATCACAAATCATTGGAGGGAAGTGGGGGAAGAGCCGAAAGTCAGGTGACAATGACATAAAATTTAAACCGAGGATGAACAATCAGGGAGGGAAAAGGATGGAGATGGGAGATGAAGAATTCCCAAAGAAGCAGGACACTGAGAACACCATTTTCAACTGGAAAGCCTCCAAGGGGGTGCAGCTAAAAATATTTCTCCTTCTCCACCTGACACCTACAGGAAACAGAAGCCTTGGGTTCAAATTCTGCCTCTGACATTGTCTCTCTGACCTCAGGCGAGTCACTTAACTTTGCTGATCTTGTCTGTAAATTGGAGACTTTGGACTAGACAGTGACTGGGATCCCTTTTACTCTTAGGGCTGTGAGTCCAGGAAACTTGCTCTATAGCCCAGGAATTCATTTTCCAACAAAGGCTCTTGTTAGGGGAATAAAATCTCTCCATTTCTCCATTTAAAATTAACAGACGCCAATGACCGTACACATAGAACTGGGAGAGATCTTTATAATCATCTAATTCTTGGGGACAGCTAGATGATGGCTCAGTGGTTTGAGAGCCAAATCTGGAGGTCCTGAGTTCAAATCTAGCCTCAGATACTTCCTTGAGTTATGACTCTGGACAAGGCACTTAACCCCTTTTGCCTAGCCCTTACTGATCTTCTGCCTTGGAACCAATGCACAGTATTGATTCCAAGACATAACGTAAGGGTTGTATGTGTATGGGAACTAGAGGGCTTTTAAAAATCATCTTGGGGGCAGCCAGGTAGCTCAGTGTATTGAGGGCCAGGCCTTAAGTTGGGAGTCCAATGTTCAAATCTTGCCTCAGACACTTCCTAGATGTGTGACCCTGAGCAAGTCACTTTACCTCCATTGCCTACCCTTACCACTCCATCTGCCTTGGAACTGATACTCAGTATTGATTCTAAGATGGAAAGTAAGGATTTAAAAAAAAAATTAAGTCATCTAGTTCTCACACACATACACACCCCACCCCAACCATCTTACACAAGCGGAAACTGAGTATGTCATTAATTTGAGGGAAATTAATTGACTTGTCCAAAGTCACACATGTGCATGTCACAAAGTCAATAGACCAAGAATTTGACACTCATAATCACAGGATTATTGTTCTGGAGCTAGAAGGGGCCTGAAGGGCCATAGAGTCCATTTGACAGATGAGGAAACTGAGGCACAGAGATATGAAATGACTTCTCCAGGGTCCTACAACTAGTAAGTCTCAAAAGTGGGATTTCTTTGCCCTTCCATCCACTACACCATGCTGCCTCTCATAACAACAGCTGACATTTCTACAGTTCTCCGAGGTCTACAAAGCCTTTAGAATGAATTGTCTCCCCCGAGCCTCCCAGCAGCCCCGTAAGGAGGGAGTTACAACAGGTCTGATCGCTACACCTATGAGGAAACTGAGGCTCAGTGGAGTTCAGCCATTTGAAACCTGGCCACAAAGCTGATGCTTCCCTCCATTTCTTGGCCCTATCTCTTCATGCCAGTGTGCAGGAACCTGCTCAATCGCACATAGGTGGAAGTTCCTTAGAAGGAGGGATCCTTTCATTCTTAGTTATTTATATCTCCAGCACCCGGCACAGTCCTCGGCACAGAATAGGTGCTTGGTAAACCCTGGTGGATTGAATGATGAGGGTTTGGGTGTCACGCAGACACTTTTATATGGTTGTATTAATATTATTCATAAT
>NW_025391854.1:0-3856 GCF_016433145.1 Gracilinanus agilis | reverse complement strand
ATATATATATATATATAATACTGGGGCCAGCAAAAGATGAAATGGCTGAGGAAGCTAAAGTTTCAAACTTCTGAGAATTTCAGTTTATTAAGCAATGCATGCTAATTGCCCAACAAATCTGCACTAGGTCTTTTCTTCAGCTTAGGGCTAGACCCCACATATAGGGGGAGACAGACCTTTATGCGCTAAAAACAAGCAAATAAAACCAATTAAGTAAAAGGAAGCAGAACATCATGAAGTAATCTGACTTCTAATTGGATGAAATACCAGGGACTTTCTAAGTTGGAAGAAGGAAAGCTAATCAGGAGAATTCCCTGAATTCACAAAGAGGTGTCCCACTCCTCCCAAGCATGTGTGTAAACAATCGAAAGAACATGGAAATGATAACTGACTGTTCAGTATCAGGCCAGTTTTCAGAAAAGGCATATGGGTTGCTTGAGATGTGCAATTATGAGAAGACTCCTTTCATCAGTCTTTGGATCTGACTGGGTTTCTGGTCAGCATAACCTAGGTCTTTGGTTAAGGGTCTCTAAGCAACATAAAGAGGTGGTCTAGTTTCCTAGCCATGCAGGACTAGGTTCAAACAATGCAATAAGGTTTTCTCCCAATTCTCACGATTGAATAAATTTTTTTTCACAAGACAGACATTGGACTAGACCCATAATTGAATAGAAACCAAGCTAGCTCCAGAATTGAGTCATGAGATGGAATCCTTGTGGTTCACTCAATTCCCACAATTAACCACTTCTTGTCCTCATCCACTCAATTCCCTTAGTACTTGCCCCTTTCAGATGGGAAGGATTTGGTTACTAAAAAAGAGAGGAGGGAAAATTTGTGCAAGGAAAACTGATTTTAAAAAATCAACTTGAGAAGAAACACAGCCTCTCTGATAAAATGATGATAAGAGGCACAGACTGTTCTGGAGAAGAGATAGAAAATTAGATAGAAAATTAGTACTCAGATGAATATATTGAGAGGAACTATTTGAAAGCAGAGCAATGATGGGGAGAACAATGGCTGAAGAGCACTGAGGTCTATCAGCTCATTTGCATGTGACTATTTTTTAGAATTTCGAAGTTTATAATTGAGAAATTATAAGTAAAATAACCATTTGGCAACTATGGGAGGATTAAAAATAAGTTTTACCTTCTGTCTTAAAAGCAATTCTGTGTATTGGTTTCAAGGCAGAAGAGCAGTAAGGACTAGGCAATGGGGGTGAAGTGACTTGTCCAGGGTCACACAGTGAGGAATTATCAGGCCAGATTTGAACCCAGGTCCTCAAGACTATGGGGAGATTCTGTAAGGACCATCATGCTGTACTGAAAGGAGGAACTGTTGTTTATATCATGAATTAAAGAGGGGAACTGCTTTCAAGGAAAGGTTGAAACCACCATTGTGATTTTGGGGAAAGTGAAGGGAGAATAGTCTTTTCCTAGTTCAGAATCTATCATCTCAGTTAGAGAAGAAACCAGCAAAAGAAGAGGGGGAAAAGAAGTGGGGGAAGGGGGAGTCTGAGCATAGAAGGAGCTGTATAGGAGGTGTAGGGGGTTATGAAAAAGTTGCTTACAAAAGGCAAAATACAGAAGCTGGCAGGAGTTGAGCTGATAGGAAATTTTCACAGCTGTTTTGATGGAAGCTATTCTGGCTAGAATCTAGGCATTGTTTTACTGAGAGCTCATTGGCTATTGGAAGAAAGCTGAGTTATGCATTTCTGTAAAGAGATATTTGGGTTTATTGCTCTCTAGTGCCTGAAAAAGGATATACCCCTTAGGGGTGCCTGTATTGCCTTCTACTGTCTTCTCTAGTTTGAGAGAAAGAAATATAGAAAGTAAGATAGGTTTTGCATCTGCTCTGTTCTGGGGGGGGAAAAACGGTTTGGAAACAAAGCAAAATCCTCTGCTATCTGAAAAGCTATCTGGAAAAAGGCTGTGTGGCCTTATTGTTTGAGAGGAAAAACCTTTTTTAGAGTCCCAAAGCAGATCTGGGGAGCTTGATAGTTGCCTTCACAGCCTTGATAGTTCTCTGGCTTAAAGAGACTACTTGTCATTGAGAGTAACACTTTCTCAGTACCCTGCTAAAGGTGACCGTGTGCTAAAAGAAAATGTGTCATTGTTTCAGTAGCTAGAGAATAGCAGAGAAATGGCTTTGTTCATCAAAAAAGTCATGAGGGTCAGAAGTGGAGCAGATATCAAAGAAGCAGTTATGCCCAGCAAGCAATATATGTTGTACACTGTATTAGAGAAACCCAGGACAAAAAGACCTACTGTCTGCTGTCATGAATTGCCCTAAGTGCATGGATTCCTTTAATATCATATGGCTCCTTGCTAGATTTTTGTAAATGTATTCCTACTCTCCTCCATGGACACTGTGTATCAGTGGAAGGTATTTTGGGGTGTTGATTATTCCTTTTCTTTTCTTCTATTGAGTAAGTGCTATAATTATCATTGCTTTTGTCTTATCATTTAGCAAAAAAAATGATTTAATTTAAGAGTTAATGGTGGGAGCAACTAAATGGCTCAGTGGATTGAGAACCAGTCCCAGAGACAGGAAAGTCCTGCATTCAAACCTGGCCTCAGACTCTAATTGAATGACCTTGGGCAAGTCATTTAATCCCCATTGCCTGGCCCTTACCACTCTTCTGCCTTGGAACAAATACAGTTTTGATTCTAAAAAAGAAGATAAGGTCTGGGGGAAAAGAGTTCATAGTGTCAAGGAGATTAATTTTGTGCAATTGGAAAAGAAGATAAGGGCTGAAAAAAAGAGTTCACATAGTGTCAAAGAGATTAATTTTGTACAATTGGGAAGCATACTAGTGGGGTCTCAAGAACTACAGTGGAAAGAAATAGAATGCTGTCCTCATGAGGATTAGCACTAGAATCCTAAAAGAAAGTCTGAGTGGTAGCCATGGATATACCTTTCTCTGAAGCCCAAGCTTGTCAATATGAGAGACAACCCAGAGACAGAAAGTGGAGGAGGGAAATCTTTACTACATTTCAGCTATATAAGTATATAGAAGAGATAGAAGGTAAATGGATAGAGTTTCTATATAAAAAGATAGAATAATACTGTGGTAAAATTGAATGTAATGGACCTCTGTACCAGCAGCAATACAATGACCCAGGACAATTCTGAGGGATTTATGGTAAAGATACTACCCACATTCAGAGAAAGGACTGCAGGAGAGGAAACATATAAGAAAAACAACTGCTTGAACGCATGGGTCGGGGTGGACATGATTGAGGGTGTGGACTCGAAACTACCACACCAATGCAACTACCAACAATTTGGAAATTGGTCTTGATCAAGGACACATGACAAAACCAGTGGAAATGTGCATCAGCCATGGGAGGGGGGAGTGCGGGGGGGCCAAGGGGAAAGGAGGAGCATGAATCATGTAACCATGTTAAAAATGAATATTAATAAATGTTTGGAGAAAAAAAAGATAGAATAGATTATATATACATAGATTATGGATATATAAATAGATTATATATAGATACAATAGCTAGATTATAGATAAATAGATAGAATATTATATATTATATATAAATTATATATATAAATAGTATAGATTAGATATATAAATAGAATAGATATGTAGAATAGATAGATCATATACATAAAAGAGAATAGATTATATATACATAGATAGATTATAGATATATAAATAGAATAGATAGATTAGATATAAGTAGAATAGATAGATTAGATATATAAATAGAATAGATTATATACAAATAGAATAGATTATATATGGATAGATTATAAACATACAAATAGAATAAATTGATTAAATATAAATAGAATAGATCATATATAAATAGATCGATTATAGATATATAGATAGAATAGATAG
>NW_025391853.1:0-7239 GCF_016433145.1 Gracilinanus agilis | reverse complement strand
TCTCTCTCTCTCTCTCTCTCTCTCTCTCTCTCTCTCTCTCTCTCTCTCTGTCAAAGTATAGCTTAAAAGATAAGGTGATGAAGAATTTATTGAAATTATTTTTCTTATTTATATTTACTATTGTATTTACATTTACTGCTTTCTACTATTTATCTAACTTCTTGATTCAGGCTAATAATCCATGAATTCATCAATTTACCTTATAATCAAGTTTAAAAATCTACTTGATCTCCTGCACAGACTAAGTAGTCTGTCCCAAATGTAATTTCAAGGAGCCACACTTGTAGAAATCTGCTCTAAAATGGATTAACGAGACTGAGTCATAATTACCGATTTAAAAATACATGAGTATGTTAAGGTCTGCAATTAAAAGTATAAAACAGGACTTGAGTAACAATAAGCCATAGGAAACCCTTAACCCTCCCACAAGTCTGCCTGTGAGATTGGAAAACTACATTTAATTTCAGTGGAAATATCTCTTCTAGAGTATTCTTTATCCATTTCATTTTATGAAGATTTGACAAAGATCTAATCTTAGCTGGATTAAGAAGCATCAGAGACTCTATTTTGTCATTATTATTGTTATTGCTCAGTCACTTCAACATGTCTGAACTTTTGTGACCCTTTTGTGGTTTTACTTGGCAAAGATATTAGAGTGGTTTTCCATTTCCTTCTCTAGCTCATTTTACAGATGAGAAATTAAGACAAACAGGGTTAAGTGACTTGCCCAGGGTCACATAGGTAGTAAATATCTGAGGCCAGATTTGAACTCAGGAAGATGTATCTACTTGTTTCTACTGTAAACCTAGCTGCCCCCACCCCATTTTGACTGTAAGGTAAAATACCTCATCCTTTATTGGCATTGAAAATCTTTCATACAGACAATATAAAAAAGGTAAGACTGGCTGCCAAGACAAACCCAAGAATTATGTGAATACACTGATGAAATAATTTTCACACAAACAAAGATAGATCTAAGGATTTGTAGAAATATTTATTGTTCATAGGTAGGCTGAGCTAATATAATAAAAATGACAATTCTACCCAAGTTAATTTACTTATTCATTATGATATCAATCAAACTACCAAAGAATTATTTTATAGAGCTAGAAAAAATAATAACAAAATTCATCTGTAAGAACAAAAGGTCAAGAATATCAAGGCAATAAAAAAGAAAAGTGAAGAAGGTAGTCTAGCAATTCCAGACTTCAAACTATATTACAGAGTAGTAATCATCAAAATAATCTGGTACTGGCTAAGAAAAAGCATGGTGAAACAGTGGAATAGATTAACTACACAAAAATGGCAGTAATTCACCATATCAATCTAGTGTTTAATAAACCCAAGGATTCAAGCTTTGGTGGTAAAAACACCATTGAACCAAAACTTCTGGGGAAACTGGAAAACAGAAAGTAGGAACAGACGAGCATTTTACAGTGTATATAGCTAAATAAGGTCAAAATGAATGAATGATTTCTACATAAAGGGTGATAGTCTAAAATTAGGAGAGGATGGGAAAATATACCATCAGATCTATGGATATGGGAAACAAGAGATAGAGGGGATTTCAGGAAGTAAAAGCTAATTTTGATTTACCTGAAATTAAAAATAACAAACTTTTGCACAAACAAAATCAATACAATAAAAATTAGAAAGAAAACAGAACACAGTAAAAATTCACAGCAAGTTTATCTGATGAAGGCTTAATTTCTCAAATATATAGAGAACTGAGCAAAATTCATAAAAAAGTCATTCCTCCATTAATTAATGGTCAAATGATATAGACAGTTTTCAGAAGAAGAATCAATGCTATCAATAGTTACATGAAAATATGTTCTAAATCACTACTGATTAGATCAATGCAATTTAAAACAACTCTGAGACACTACCTCACATAAATCAGACTGGCTAACAGGACAGGAAAGAAAATGACATGCTGGAGGGGATATGGAGATATTGGAACCCTAACATACTGTTGGTGGAGTTGTGAACAGAATGCTCCAAACATTCTGGAGAATAGCTTGAAACTATACTTATAGGGATATAAAATTATTCATACTCTTTGACTCTACAATACCATTTCTAGGTCTATATCCCAAAGAGATGAAAGAAAATGGAAAATGAATATTTGAATAAAAATATTTCTAGCCACTCTTTTGTGGTGGCAAAGAATTGGGATTCAAGGGGATACCCATCAGCTGGGGAATGGTTGAACAAGTTATGGTATATAATTGTGATGAAATAGTACTGTTCTATAAGAAATGATAAACAGGATACCTATAAATACTTGTAGCAAGCAGAACCAGGAGAATACTGTGTATAGCAATAGCAGTATTGTAAACATGAGGAACTGAATAATTTAGTTACTATGATCAAGACAATGATATAATTCCAAAGGACCTATGAAAATGCTTTTCACCTCCAGAAAGAGAACTGATGAACTTCTGATTGAAGCATACTTTGTTTGTTTTTTTTTAATTTTTATTGTTTTATTTTATTTATATTTTATTTCATAATATATCTAATATGGAAGTATAGTTTGAATAATTTCATGTGTATAGTCTATATAAAATGCTTGAATTCTCAAGAAGTGGGGAAGGGACAGAGTAACAGAATTTGGAATTCACAATTGTTAAAAATGGTTATTAAGATTTTTATGTAATTAATAAGTAAATAAAATAAATGAAATAATTTTAAAATAAAAAAAAATTTTGCATATACTAGGAAAATTATAAAACTTTTCATAGATTAGAAATCAATTGGAGAGTTAGACGAGATCTTGGTGGCCACTTAGTCTGTGCCATTTACAAAAGAATATTTACTCTAACATACCTAGCAAGTGCATACAGCTTCTTCGTAAAAACTTCTAGGGAGGGGAATCCATTTTGTAACTAATAAAGAAGTCATTATGACGCTTGGCTACTTCACATATTTCTTCTTGTTGTATCCTCTGAAACCAAACATAGCAAGTCTAATCCCCCCTCTATTTGACATCTCTTTAAATGTTTGTAAACAGCCCTTGTGACCCATTTTTTTTTTCTTTCCTAGGCTATGTAACACTCTTCCGGTGTCCAACAACAACAAAAACAACACATTCCCAATCTCCTCTCCTCTACAACAGATCCTATTTACCCATCTTGAAATTTCACTTTTTCTTTTAAGAACACGTGTGGAGATGTTTTCTTTTCTTTCTTTTTAAAAAATTTTTATTGTTCTATATATTGATACAATTTTTTTTACCTGAGACCTACTGCTTGATACAATTTTTAATAATCATTTTCAGACATCTTGTGATCCATATTCTCTCCCTTCTTCCCACTCCTCACCCCCTCTGAAGATAGCCTGTAATATTATATAGGCTGTACAACATTATCATACAACATATAATTCTATGTTCATTATGTTATGAAAGAAGATACAGTGGGGTGGCTCAGTGGATTAAGAGCTGTTCCTAGATAAGGGAGGTCCTGGGTTCAAATCTGGCCTTAGACACTTCCTGGCTGTGTGACCCTGGAAAAGCCACATAACCCCCATTGTCTAGTCCTTACTGCTCATCTGCCTTACAACCAAAACATAGTATTGATTCTAAGACGGAAGGTAAGAGTTTAAAAAAAGAAAGAAAGAAAATACATCTCACTTATGAAAAAATGGTGTGCTTCATCAATATGGATTCAGACACTGTCAGTTTCTTCCAAGACAGTGGGTAGATTTTTCCACCATGAGTTGCCTTGGATCCTTACATTATTGATAATAATTGTCATTCACAGTTGATCATCATACATTATTGCTGTTACAATACATAATGTTCTGGTTGTGCTCACTTCACTTTGCATCCTTTTTTTTAAGGGTTTTCCCACTTTATTTTTAATATATTCATTTCTTTAGAATATTTTCCTAGGGATACATGATTCATGATCTTTCCTGCCCCTCTTCCCTCCCCCTGAGCTGACAAATAATTTCACTGGGTTAGACATGTACCATGTTCAAAACCTATTTCCATGTTATTCATATTTGTAGTACAGCCATCCTTTAACACCAAAACCCCACTCATATCCCCATCAAACCACATGATTGATGATGTTTTTTTTTCTTCTGCATTTTTGCTCCCACAGTTCTTTCTCTGGATGTGGATACATTCTTTCTCCTAAGTTCCTTTGGATTGTCCTGCGTCATTGCGTTGCTGCTAGTAGAAAAAACTATTATATTCTATTGTGCCATAGTGTATCCATTTCTGTGTACAATGTTCTCCTGGTTCTGCTCCTTTCACTCTGCTTCAATTCCTGGAGGTCTTTCCAGTTCACATGGAATTCCTCCAGTTCATTATTCCTTTCAGCACAATAGTATCCCATCACCATCAGATACCACAATTTGTTCAGCCATTCCCAAAACAATGGACACCTCCTCGTTTTCTAAGTTTTTGCCACCACAAAGTTTTCTAAGTTTTTGCCACCACAGCTATCAATATTTTTGTATAAGTATTTTTCCTTATTATCTCTTTGGAGTACAACCTAGCAGTAGTATTGCTAGATCAAAGGGCAGGCAATCTTTTAAAGCCCTTTGCCCATAATTCCAAATTGTCCATGGAGATGCTTTCTTAAAGTTCTTTCATTTTTTTCTTTTCCAAGAAAGAGATTTCCCTAAACTTTGAATAGAGACACCAGTAATTCAAGTGTGGCAGGAAGAGAAAAAATGACATGCCATTTTCACTGTTCTCCATAATGATTTAGAAAATGTTTTCTTTTCAACTACTTGAGAGTGTTTATAATCAACCAGAAGTATGTGTATAAAATATTTACAATTAGCACCTCCTAATTGCTAGACAACCTGATTCAACTTTCTTTCCTTAGTCTCTGCCATACTCATCTACCTTCCTGACTTACATCACCTTCCTGTTTCCCCAATATTCCCTACCCAGAAATCCACTATATCAATTTTCTTTACTATCTATATTTTCCATTTCTCTTTTCTTATTTAACTTACCTTGTATTCCTAAATATATTCTCATTATTGTTTCTGACTCTTCAGGTCCAGTCACTAATAGTCTTTGACATATTTCTTTATTTTTTAAACTTTACCTTCCATCTTAAAATCAATACAATGTTGACCCCAAGGCAGATGAGTGATTAGTGATAGGCAATGTGGGTTAAGTGACTTGCCCAGGGTAACACAGCTAGGAAGTATCTGACCCAGGACCTCCCATCTCTGGGACTGGCTCTCAATCCACTGAGCAACCTAACTGCTCCTCCTTAATCCTTTTATAAGAATTAGGAGATCAATTGATTTTTCTGAGGTCACAGAGCTACTCAGCATCAGAGGCAGTATTTGAATTTGGTTTTCTGACTTCCAAGTGTCTTATTGTTTCCCCTACTATACTGATTCTCTAAAAAGTAAGAATATCCTAATATATAAAAAAAGAGAGAGAAAACACTTACATTCTATTATTGGTTGCCAAAATCTAGAGGAACCATAAAGATAAAGCTCAAGCATTTATCTCATCTGTGTCTAGACAAAAAAAAAAAAAAAAAAAAAAAAAAAAAAAAGCAGTGACTAGGCATGAAAAGAAAAATCTTGTCATTAACTTGGGGATGATTAGTTTCTAAAACCTCAATATTGCCAATTCTCCTACTATATATTCCTTTGACAGTAGCACTGTTATTGTCTTTGAAATACTCATAGACCAAAGGAGCCCAGGGAGAGCACATGGAAAATATAGATGTGGCTACTATGGTTCAACAACAAAATTCACAGCCCCAGACATTAAGAAAGGAATTTCTCAAAGTATTCAGTCCTAACAATTTCTTACTCCTTCAATATTTTCCTAGGCTTAAAAGCACAAATATTATCCTCATGATATGAAGACCAGGCCAATGGAATTCATTCACCAATGGGTAGGGATCCTGTTCCATAGTCTTTAATATCCTCATTGTGTTAGGGTTTGAGTGACATATTTTAGTGATCTGTATTGGAAAAAAATGGAGTTGAAATAATGGCAAAATCAGAAACCACCAATAATGTCTACTCTAAGTATACCAGTACTTTGGATAGAAGCAAAACTGCTCATAAGTAAAATAATTATTCAAGATTTCATGCTACAAATGTCAAATCAGTGGGATATACAAAAGGGGTTATAAGAGTTCAAATAATTTGCCCAATCACTGAGATCTGGGGCTGCCATCTTTGTGAAAGAGATAAGAGTTTGACTCTAAAATGGCTCCTTTGAAAGACCTGGAGATGTTTAATCTAGGGAAGAAAAAGACTTAGATAGGACAAAGTCATTGTTTCCTAAGGCTATCATTTGAAAGAAGTATTCAAATGTGAATTGGACCCAGAAAACAGAATTACTTGAAGAGGATGAGAATGGCAGAGTGACAGATTTAGACTTGGAAAACTTTTTTATAGAGCTCTCCAAAATTATAATGGACCCTCCCACTCCCACTCAAAGATGTAGCATGTTTCTCATTCTTGCTGATATTCAGTCAAAGACTGGAAAGTATCTGGCATAGATTTATAAATGTGAGACAGTCTTTGAGGATCTTTCCAAAGCTGAAAACCTTTTGAAACCCTTGTATCTGAATTCCCATCAGAAACTATCAAAGAATCACAGATCTAGAGCCAACAGTGACATTAACGGTAATTAAGTCCAACAACCTCATCTTAAATATGATGAAATTGAGACTTAAAAGTTAAATGACTTTCCCAAGGTAGTGTCTCAGGAAAATTTCTTACTCAAGTTTTCCTGATTCTAAGGTGAGTGGTATAACTATTATGCCAAACTAATGCAGAATTGATGGAGTTGGAATAATGGAAAAATCAGAAACCACCAATAATGTCTCCTGTAGGGTATGAGGAGGGTTTGAAAGAATATGCAAATTCACTATCTCCTTGGGGGAGATCATGCAGGTATCATGTTATATGTGATGTGGGACTCAGAATTCAGAGAGAAAGAAAACCACTAAAAATGTTAAATACCTAATTAAATAATACCAAATTCCTGTCCTCAAGAAGCTTACAGTCTAATAGGGAGATGGTTGACAAAGAGACAGACATAAAAAAATACATGCTAGATATATTAAATAGAGATATAGACAGATATAGATATCACTGTAGATATATGTATCAAAGTAGACTAATGTGTAAATATGTATATATGTATATAAATATATACATATAGACACACTTTCTATTTAAACATATATATATGTGTGTATATATATGTATATATTTAAAATTTTGAGAATG
>NW_025391852.1:0-7193 GCF_016433145.1 Gracilinanus agilis | reverse complement strand
AGAAGAAGGGGAAGGGGGACAAGAAAGAAAGAAAGAAAGAAGGAAAGAAAGAAGGTGGCAAATTAGATATAGGGCCAGTCCTAGAGTCAGGAAGACCTGAGTTTAAATTTGGCCTCAGACACTTACTAGTGTGTCACCCTGAGCAATTCATCTTTTCTCTGCCTCTGTTTCCTCATCTATAAAATAGGAATAATAATAGCACCTGTCTCCCATACTTGTGATCTCATTATCAAATGAGATAATAATTGTAAAGTGTTTGGCACTTAGTAAATGCTATATAAATGTTAGCTATCAGCTATTATTAGACAGAGAAAGAGAGAAGCTATGTACAAAAATGTTCATGGTTGCTCTTTTTTGTGGAAAAGAACTGGAAACTAAGGGGGTCCCCATTAATTGGGGAATGGCTTAACACATGTCATATTAATGTAATGAAATCTTATTATGCTATAAGAAATGATGAAACAGACAATTTCAGAGGAAAGTGGGAAGACTTCTATGGATAGATATAAAGTGAGTTGAACAAGAACGGTTTATACAATGACAACATTATAGAGAAAAAAACAACTTTGAAAGATTTGAGAACTCTGATCAATGCAATGGTAAATAATGGTTCCATAGGCTTAAAGATGAAATACATCAATTGCTTCCTATTAGAGAAGTGATGGACTTAAAATACAGAATTAGGTAGAAGTTTTTTTGTTTTTTGTTTTTTTGTTTTTTTAACATGGCTGATAGGGAGAATTGTTTTGCTTGATTTTGAATTTTACATATTTTCTATGAAGATTTTTCTTTTATTTAAAAAACTGTTAAATGGAATAGAGGATGAGAATGAAATATAATAATTACTTATTTTCAAAAAAATACCTTAGGAATTAGAAAAGTCTCCATGGCTGGATTATCTGCATTTAGGATAATCCCTAGGAATTTTGTTTTCTCACAGTGGACCTCAGATGCAAAAGAACCTTTTCCCTGACTCAGTCTGAGTATCAAGCTAGCTGAAGCTTTCATGTGCTGTGTTCTATCCTCTTTTTTTTGAACCCAAGCACTTAAAGCTACACATGTCAGAAAAACTTGGGGTTGACTTGTCTCATTGGCAAATCTGAGCAGGTTGATGTTGCAGCTTGCTACCCTAATGTGACTGATATGCGCAGCAAATAGTCTCCTTAGAAATTTTCACTTAACCAAAGAAAAAAGAAATAGTTTTACCCTTGTGGTTGATTTCCACAGCAGGAAATTGCATAAAACTTATATGATGCAAATGACAAAATGGAACCCAATATTATTGAGTATGAACTCTCAACCAACCATCAACTTGATCCCCGGAAAATACACCCTAACAAATCTCTAGAAGCAACAAATTTCCAAGAAACAGCTGGGCTTCTTTCAAAATCACTATGGATAGTGGCCTTCTGGGATGATTTTTTATTCCCCAAGACATAATTTCAGAGTGCAGATGCACATTTCCCTACATTTGCATACCTCTTACTCACAAAGACAAGTTTTTCTTCTGTTGTATAAGAAAATGTTTTGCCTTGGGTTCTGTAAGACTTTATTGACTTGTGTGAACCCACCTATCCATGTCTGATAGCCGATATTAACAAAGTGATCTTTATCAGTTTCTTATAAAAATGATTTTATACATTTTTATAAAAAATATTTTTAAAGTTTAAAGATTTTCCTAAATAGATTCACTCATCTGCTTTTCTAGAGGACTGACAATGAGGTTTTTTAAAGGGCATGAAGTGGCCCGGATCTTTTACTTTTATTTTTGTAAGCCCAAACTTAGCATTGTACTTTGCATGTAGTAAGCCTTAAAAGTTCTATTCTCCCAAGAAAAAGACTTTAGCAACCACTCTGATATCCGTGGCATGCATGTGCCCTCAGAACACAAGAACATGCAGTAGGAAGAGCAAAAAGGGACAACAATTACCTAAAAGGGAGAAAACCACAGCACTTAAATTTGCATGTCATTGATGCTTGGTATATTACTCTATGGAGGAATCTGGCCAGATATTTTATTTATTTATTTCTTTTTTTTTTAAATAAACCCTTACCTTCCATCTTGGAGTCAATACTGTGTATTGGCTCCAAGGCAGAAGAGAGGTAAGGGCTAGGCAATGGGGGTCAAGTGACTTGCCCAGGGTCACATGCCTGGGAAGTGTCTGAAGCCAGATTTGAATCTAGGACCTCCCGTCTCTAGGCCTGACTCTCAATCCACTGAGCTATCCAGCTGCCCCCTGGCCAGATATTTTAATGGAGAAAAGTAACCACTGATGAGGAAAACCTCCTGATCATATACTTATGATATTACTTTTGCGGGCATAGAACCCTATCAAGGGTTGGGATATCTAGCAGAAAAGCCAGTGGTAGGATAATCTAATCCCTAAAATACGACTAGTAGAGAGAAGTCTGGGGAATGAGAAGATTGCAAGCTTGGGGAGAAAGGCTTAAAGCAGAACTGTGTCAGATATAATTTCTTCCCATGATAAGGACTAAAGAGAGAAAAACTTTTGGACCTGCTGCTTGATGGGTTCTTTTGGGCAGGGAACTAAAAGTTTTGACCCACAGAGTGGTCACACAAATTTTCAAATAATTTTGGGAGAATGTAATCTGAGAAGAAAAAGAAACAAGCATTTGGGGAGTAAATTGGTTGAATTTTAGGAGCAGAGAATTGGAAGGGACCATAGGGGTCATATAGTTTAATTGCCTCTTTTTATAGATGAGGAAATTGAAGCCCAAGGAGGTTGTCTGGATTACCCAGGGCCACACAGGGAGTGACAATTTGAGATTCCATTCCAGTTACTCTGACCCCAAATCAACTGTTTCTACCCTCCATGCTCCTGTTGCCACCAAATTATTTATTCTTAACATCCTAAGATGAACATCCAGTTGAAGCTTGCCAAAGTGGAAAAAAACATTGGCATGAAAATCAGAAGATTAGTTTCTAATCCTATCTCTGCTGCTTGCGTCCTATGTGACCGTGGACAAGCTGCTCTACCTCCCTAAACCTCAGTTTCCTTATCTGGAATATGTAGGAATTGAACTGTCAGATCAATAAAGCAAAAGTCCTTCCTAATCTAAGACTTTTTAGTTCTTACCTCTGTTCTAATATGCCTTTGAACTAAAGAATTGATGTTCTAATGAGGTCCCTTCTTTCCCCGACCAGGTTCTAAAATCCTTTCTAGCTACATCATTCTAGGATTCTCTGAAGTCCAGCTCTTAATTCTCTGCAAGAGGGTTTTGCAGTCTTAGTCAAGTAAAATGTTTTTGCCCTCTGGAACACTTCTTTGAGAAAAAAGAATGTCTTTTTTTCAATTTCCTTCATTTCTCTCAAGGATCCTTCTTTCAATCTTGCCACAGCCATTTCCCACTGCACCAGCAACTCAACTACTGCAAAAAAAAAAAAAAAAAAAAAAAAAAAAAAAAAAGGTGCCCGAATTGGAAACATGAGGTCTAAGCTCCTGCCTTCCCTTGGCACGTGCTCCCACACAGCAGATAAGATCTTTGAAGCTGTCTCTCAGCTACTGAACAGAAGGCATTAATCCACATTATGTGAAATCTGTCAAACTGTGATTTTGCTCTGAGAGCCTTGATTTGTAAGGTCTGCAGCTCAGCCATTGATTAATGAAGATGTTGGCACTTACACACTGAAGGAGGTCATGGATACTATAAAGGAATACTCCAAAATGCATAAAATTTGCATTTAAAGGCTTAAGTAGCCTTGGAAAGTAAGAAATAGGAGCAGTAATTATGAATTGAACATTTCCTTTATGTAGTATTTTTTTTTTTATTTTAAACCCTTAACTTCTGTGTATTGACTTATAGGTAGAAGAGTGGTAAGGGTAGGCTATGGGGGTCAAGTGACTTGCCCAGGGTCACACAGCTGGGAAGTGTCCGAGGCCAGATTTGAACCTAGGACATCCTGTCTCTAGGCCTGGCTCTCAATCCACTGAGCTACCCAGCTGCCCCCTCCTTTATGTAGTATTTTAAGCATTTTACAAATATTATCTCATTTATTCTTACAATATCCATGGGATGTAGGTACTATTGATATCCCTGTTTTATCATTAAGCGAACAGACCGACAGAGATTAAATAAAGATCCTTGCCCAGGGTCAAACAGCTAATAGATACCTAAGGCTAGATTTGAACTCAGATCTTCTGAGCTCTAGGTTCAGAACCCTATTCACTCTGCTACTTATATGTCAATGGATAATTGCCAGAAAACAAAAATAAACATCACAGGAAGCAAGATGATTCAGGTAAACATACAGACATTAGATATACACATGCTTTAAGGATCATCAAGTAGAATTCATATGCATGCACAGAAATGAAGGAATATAGATATATAGATAGATATATAATTATATGCACTACATAAGTACATACATATGCTATTGTTCAGTCATTCAGTTTTGTCTGACTATTTTTGGCCCGTGGACCGAATGTTCATGAGATTTTCTTGTCAAAGATACCAGAGTGATTGATTTGTCATTTTCTTCTCCAATTTTAGGCGGGGGGTTAAGTGATTTGGCTGTGTCACACTCCTAGTAAGTATCTCAAGTAAAATTTGAACTTGGGTCTTTCAGACTCCAGACCTAGTGCTCTATCCACTGTGCCACTTAGCTGCCATATATCTGTGTGTGTATATACATACAGACACACACACACACACATATATATGTGTATATATATATATATATATATATTCTATGTGATGTTCCTTATAAAATATAGTAGGAGCATCTAGGTGGCTCAGTGGATAGAATACTAGACCTGAGTCAGAAAGACTTATTTTCCTGAATTATTTGGCCGTAGACATTTATTAGCTGTATGACTCTGGGAAAGTCATTTAACCCTGTTAGCCTCAGTTTCCTCATCTGTAAAATGAACTGTAGAAGGAAATGGCAAACCATTCCAGTATCTTTGCCAAAAAAAATCTCCAAATTGGTTCATAAAATGTAGGAAATGATTGAAAGTGACAGAACAACAAGAAAATGTCGTATTCTGAAAAGAGTGAATCTATTTGTTAAACCACTTTATTAGGGAGTCTCCATTCAGATATTCAAGCAATCAAAGAAGCTCAGAGTTTAAAGGGATGTGGAGGTCATTAAGTCTAACCTCTAATTGAATTGACGTCCTCTCTCCAATATTCCTGAAAAATGGTCATCCACTTGCTACTTGGAACACTACAAGAGGCAGGAAATTCACTACTTTGGGAGGAAACCAGTGTTGGGGAGGTTTTAATAATTATGGAGATTTTTTTAAAAAGTGCTCATTAGAAATCCATCTTTCTATGACTTCCATCTACTGCTCAAGCTTATTCATCCTGGAGCCAAACTAGGGGTAGGTATTGCCAAATAAAATACAGAACAAAGTAAGTGACAGTTCCTCTGACCTCAGTCATCTACAAATCACATCTTTAGCATCATATTCAGGTCAGGGTCACATCTTAGAGGAGGTATTTGCAAGATAGAGGATGAGTACAGGAGGATGACTAAGGTGATGAAAGTACAGGAAATCATACTGAGAAGGCCCCATTTGTTAAGATCAGAGATATTGAGCCTGGGAAAGAGAAGAATTGGGGCAGATGTAATGTTGGCAATTTTCTGTAGAGCAGAAGAGAGATTAAACTTAGTGTAATTCCACAGGGGAGCATCAGAGTGGAATAGTATAATGCAAAGGGCATTAAGTTTGGAGTCAAAGGACTTGGGTACATATTCCTCCTCTGAAATACAGACCAATATAAAGACCTATTCAAACATTTTAAACACAATCCTAACAAAAAGTAATATAGTCAAATAAAGATTCGCTATGGCCTGGTTTTATTTATACCAGGAATAAAATGATGATTTAACATTAGAAAACAATGAACACAATCAAATCTTTGCTTTGCTGCAATTTATGTGTGATCTCTGATATGTCAATTCATATTTATGAATTGCAGTTTCTTCCTATATAAAATGAAAGGATTGTATTAAAGAGCCTCAAAAATCTTTTTTAGCTCAAAATCTTTAAGTATTAGAGCTTGAAGGGTCATTAGAAGGCATCTAGGCCAACCTGATCATTTTATAAATGAGAAAATTGAAGGCCACAGAAAGAAAATTAATTGCTCAAAGTCATATAACCTTTTAATGAGAGAGCCCAGGCTACCTGGGGATAGATACAAGAGATATGGTAGAAGTAGAATCAACAAAACTTGGTAACTGAATATATGAGCTGAATGGGAATGAGGAATCAAGAACAATGTCAAGTTTGTGAACCTTGGGGACTAGAAGGATTGTAACATTCCATGCCTTAAACATAGCAAATGCTTGAAATTGTTGCCTGCTTTGTTTCAGATCCTTGAAAGAAATAAAGTTCATTTTAATTTTTTAAAATTTTAAAATATTTTTCCATGTTTACATGATTCTTTTTCCTTCCCTCCTCTCTTCCCTTCCCCCTCCCAGAACTGACAAACAATTCCACTGGGTTGAACAAATGCTATAACTTGATACTTATTTCCATATTATTCATTATTGCTATGGAGTGATTGAAATAGTTAAGTTCAGAAGAAGACAGATTGTGATTTTTGTTTTGGTCGTGTTGAGTTTGAGATATCAATGGGACATACAATTTAAAATGTCCCATAGACAATTGATGATATAAACCTGGAACTCAGAAGAGCCTAGGGTTGGATAGATAGATATATATGAGAGTCATTTGTAGAGAAGGGATAATTAAACTCATGGGACTTCATAAGGCTACCAAGAGAAAGAGGGAAGAGAAGAGGACTAGGACAAAGCCGTAAGGCACTCCCAAGATAGAGTCAAAATTAGGTGATGACATATAGATGATGATCCAGCAAAGAAGGCCTAGAAGAAGACGTTAGGATCAGGAGACAACAGAGTCAACAAAAACACAGAGAGAAGAGACTATAGAAGAGGGTGATCAGAAGCATCAATTGTTTCATAAAGGTGTAGAAAAATTAAGAAAAGGCCATAGGATTTAGCAATTAAGAGATCTTTAGAAATTTTAGAGAGAGCACCTTCTTTTGAGTTATGAAGTCAGAAGAAAGAGTATACAGGGTGAAAAGTGCGTAAGAAGAGAGAAAATGAAAGTAATGAATTTTCTCTTCTTTCTTTCTTTCTTTCCTTCCTTCCTTCCTTCCTTCCTTCCTTCCTTCCTTCCTTCCTTCCTTCCTTCCTTCCT
>NW_025391851.1:0-7308 GCF_016433145.1 Gracilinanus agilis | reverse complement strand
GTCAAGTGACTTGCCCAGGGTCACACAGCTGGGAGGTGTCTGAGCCCGGATTTGATCCTAGGACCTCCTGTCTCTAGGCCTGACTCTCAATCCACTGAGCTACCCAGCTGCTCCTTCTAGACCTGGCTCTCAATCCACCCAGCCACCTGGCTGTCCTGCAATTTTACTTCAGCTTGAATGAGTTTATTAGATCTTTTTCTTCAGTTGGACATCAATGGATTGGCCCTGGAAGTAACTGAGAAGAAAGAAAAGGACTCAGAAACATGCAGTGTGGGATAGAGAAGATGAGCCCTAGCCAACTACCCTCAATCAGGAATTCAAATAATAATGAAGTAAATGCATGTAACACTCTCAGGTTTGCAAAGTGCTTTACATATGCTATTATTATTTTTATTATTTAAACTCTTACCTTTTGTCTTAGTAACAACTCTAAGAAAGAAGGACAATGGCAAACAATGTTAAGTAAATTATTTTAATCACATAGCTAGGAATTGCTGAGGCCAGTTTTGAACCCAGGGTCTCATGACTCTAGGCTTGGTGTGCTATCCACTGGGCTACCTAACTGCCCTTTCTATATATTATTAAGGAACTATATTTGGAAAATAGTTCTTGCCTACTGGACTTGTGTTGCAGGCCTATTGAGTATGCTTGCCAACTCTTTTCCCCCATAGAATAATTGATCTAACATCTCCAATTCAGGATTTTATCAATTTCTAACCAAAGGAAGCCCACCCAATCTCCATTTTGAGTCCAGTTGGAAATGCTAATGGTTCAGAATTAGAGGAAACATGACCCAGAAAGTGTGCTGCTACTATCTCACAGGTCTTATCCTAAGTATGAGAGAGGAGCCATGAAGACCCCCTGAGCTCTTCTAGCTTCTTTCTCCAACCTTTTCATTTCCTATCTGGCAACTGCCTATAGTTAAAAATTCAGTGAAGTTCAACTCAGTTTAATACAGTTCAATTCAACCAGCATTTATTAGGTGCCTGCACTGTACTCTTCTGCTTAGGCAAAGACATATACACGTGCACACACAAACCAACCAACCCCTCCACCCCACCCCCAATGACCCTATAATAGTCCCTGTCTTCAAGAAGTTTCTATTTTTACTAAGGGTGAATAGAAAAGGTATAGGATCAAGCCTCAGAATTAAAGTTTTGAGTTAAATTCCCACTGTGTGCTCTTGGGCAAATCACTTAACCTCTCAGTGCCTCAGGAAATGAAGATTTGAGAATTTGAAGCAGGTATTGATTGGGAAGTTCCTCATGGTCACTTATGTTAACTTTTTTTTTAACTCTTATCTTCTGTCTTAGAATCAATATTGTGTATGGGATCCAAGATAGAAGAGTGTTAAGGGCTAGCTGGTGGGGTTAAATGCCCAGCATCACACAGCTAGGAAGAATCTGAAGCCAGATTTGGACACAGGACTCCTGTCTCAAGACCTGGTTCTCAATCCACTGAGTCCCTATCTTTACTTCTTCTTCTATTGCCAACATTGAATGGGGAATAAGAAATGGAGTCAGAAAGACCAAAGTTCAAATCCCACCTGTGCCACTTACCACTTAAATACCTCTGAGTCACTTAATAATTTTTAGGTTCTCAAAGAATTCCCTAAGGTCATCAGTTGCAGAGAAGGTACCTGTTTTGGTAGAGGACGTTCCCTTACCGTGAAGTTCTCTATCCCCGAAATCAGACTCAGTCCATCCCTTAACACTATCATGTCAATAAGTCCTATAGTTCAGAGAAAAAACGAAATCAAGGAGTCATTGAAGAAGTCAGTAGTAAAGAGTCCCAGATGTCCAAGTTGGACTTTGTATCATTTCAGATCATTATCCATCACTTGGATAAAGGTCTCGATGGCACGTTCATCTGTTCTATAAATGACACAAAATTAGGAGCAACGGATAACATGTTGGATGATAGACAGATATTCAAGAGTCTCAACTTCCAGAACTTTGGATCAAGTTAGAAACTGTCTGATCTCACACTTCTTTTTCCAGATTTTACCCCAGAAGCCCAGAGAGGTGGAATGTAACCTCAGCCCACCCCATCCCAGAGCTGAGACTAGAACTCGGTCACCTGCTTTCCTCAAGCCTAGGGCTCTTCCTGCAACCCAGAAGCCCTCGGGCTCTCTAAAGAAAAGTCCAGAGGAACATTCCTTCAGAAAGCAACTCCACGTTTTCAGGGATGAGGGGGAGGAGAAGTTATGAAATGCCAAAGCTCAGACTCGGTTTGGATTCTGAACACACCCACGCTCCTGACACCGAGGGAAGATTAGTGGGGGGATGCCTGGAGATGGGGCTCCCAAAGATGGAGCAGATACACTCATAACCTCCTCTGCTTTGTGTATTGAGCTCATTGTACCGGTCCTTGACATTCACATGAAAATCATCACATCCTGCTTCCACTTTGGAATGCCACTATTGTCTTGGTCTTTAACTGGGGAGGTTTTGTGTGTGTGTGTGTGTGTGTGTGTGTGTGTGTGTGTGTGTGTGTGTGTGTGTGTGCCTTCTACAAAGAGAAGGGTGAGGGGCTGGCTGAAGGCTAGGGAGAGAAATCTCAAACAAAGGGGTCCCTGTCTGCAGCTGTCTATCCCCGGAGTACTATCTCAGCTGCAACCACAGCACGGTAACTATCAACCAAGCAAACAAAAAACCACAGCTATGTAGCTACAAACAACCATCATGTGTGTTTACGCATTGCCAGAGTCACAGGGCTAGACTCCAAACATGCTGGGAATCCTTTGCTCTCCTTTGAAACAAGGGCCCTATGAGCAACAGAGAGGTCTGGAGGAGGAACAGAGTTTAAAAAAAAAAAAAGGATAGAGGGAGCCCTTACAGAGCGTCTGGTCTGATCCCATTTTACCAAAAGGGAAACTGAGGCCCAAAGGAATATAAGCAACTCACTAAATATCATGGCATCCAACGAGTGTTTGATTCTGGGGACGAGCCAAGGATGAAATGACTGAATGAGGGTTGGCAAGAGAAGGGAATTTTCCGTGTTTGGTGGCTCCTGGCCTTGACTCTCTCCCCCACCCCAAGTTCTCTACCCAGTATGCTGATTTGGAGCAGGCAGCCAAAGCCTCTTCTAAAAGACTGTCAGCTCTCCTTGGTTTTCACACTTGGGCTGAAGTTTCAGGTTCTTCCAGGGGATGCTTTGGTGAGAACTAGGGAGGAGAAAAGGTTCAACTCTCCTGGCTCGGGCTCTGGGCAGCCAGGCTTCGAGTTTCTACAACTGTTTTTTTGACCACTTAATATAGCATAGATAATAGGCAGAACACTGGAATGGCTTTCAGGAGACATGCCCAAGGTCACAAGTTTAGTGCCAGACCTAAAATCACTAACCTCTCGAAACTAGAAGGGGCTTCAGAGTAATGGAATCCATATTTTTTCATGTGTAAAATAAAGAATTTGGTCTAGGTGATAGGTTTCTACTCTTTTTGGGTATCATGGAGCCCACTGGCATTCTAGTGCAGCTGATGGACTTCTTAGAATGTGTATATTTTAAAAATTCACAAAAAATTAAACATACTGGATTATAAAGAAAAACAATTATAGATCAATTTTATACATAAATACACATCACATATATTAGGTATCAGTATATTAAAATATACACCACATGTTAAATATGTAAATATATGTCACATATATTAAATCTCTCTAAAATATCAGAAAACTTTTTAAGTTGATCAACAAACCTCTTGGGCTAGATAATCTAAAGGAATGGATCCAGGTTGGAAGACATTTTTATTTTACAGAATTTTAGCAGTAATTAGACCTCATAGGCAAATATACACCTGGCCAATGGCCTTGCAGGACCTTTCTCTCCTCGGTGCCCTCCTTCACTCCTGCCATGGGCTCTTCAGCACATGCCTGAAGTACTCTGGTGGGATACAATGAAGTGGAGACTAATCCATTTTCCCCTCACCTCATCTCAAGCTAGACTAGACTTTCCATTAGGTTTGAGGGAGGCAGAATAGAGAAAAGATCATAAGATCAGAGATTGAAAATTGGGAGAGAAACTCCAAATCCTCATTTTATAGATGAGCAAACTGACAGGCAGAGAGGTCAAATGATTTATTCAAAGGCATGGAGGTGGGAAATTGATAGTGCTGTGATTTGAACACAGGACCTCTGACTCTAAATCCAAAGCTCTTTTCACTATGCAAGATACATATCTTGCATCATCTTATACTTCTTTGTATCCTCAATAGCACCTGGCACAAAATCTGGTATGCGATAGGAGCTCAGGAAATGTTTGATGATTAACCAATGTCTAGGATTGATAGCTAACTTTTATTTCTTCATTGATTGACAAACATTTATTTTTAATTTTTTTAAACCTTTACCTTCTATCTTAGAATCAATACTAAGCAAGGCATCCATGGCAGAAGAGTAGTAGGGACTAGACAGTTGGGGTTAAGTGACTTGCTCAGGGTGACAAAGCTAGGAAATATCTGAGGTCACATTTGAACCCAGGAACTCACATCCCTAGGCTTCTCTCTGTATCCACTGAACTATCTAGCTGCTTTTATAAGCATTTATAGAGCACCTACTATGTACAATGCCTGGTGATAGGGATACAATGACAAAATGAGAAATAGTTTCTGCCCTTGAAGAATCTTTGAGTCTATTAGAACTGCTATGCCAAATGCAGGGGATTGTTAAAACTGTTTCATTACTGGTTCTTCTCACAGAATCCTTCCTAGAATTCCCTTAGGGTCAGAAGCTATCTTTTGCATTCTTTGCTGAATGAATGTTGTTTTCTTTCAGGGCCAGAACATATTAAATAGCTCATGCCTCTCTTCTTACAGTGCGGACTATCCAGGGCTCCCTAGGAATCCCTTCCCAAGAGTTTTTTTCTCCCATAGATGACTCTGGCTCTTTGGAATTATTCTTTAACCCAGACCCCATCCAAGGTTTTGGGAACTTGCTTTTCTTTACTGGTTCTTTAATGCATCCGTCCCCGCCTTGAGTTGTTGTTTGGTCATTTCAATCATATCTAGCTCTTCCAATCATGTCCAAACCCCACTGGGGGACTTTCTTGGTAGAGATACCAGAGTGGTTTGCCATTTCCTTCTCCAGCTCATTTTTACAGATGAGAAACTAAGGCAAACCAAGTTAAGTGACTTGCTCAGAGTCATACGGCTAGTAAATATCTGAGATTGTATTTGAACTCAGGAAGTTGAGTCTTCCTGTTTCTAAGAACAGTTAGAGAATTGTACCACCTAGATTGCTGCTTGGGTTTTCTAGCCACTCTTTAGTCTTACTTGCCTTCCAGGTTTTTTCAATTGTCTTCTAATTCTCTTGGCTTTCATATGAACAAACTCCTCCCAGTTTCATTTGAGAAAGTTGTATTAATGTTCTTCTTTTGAAAACAAACAAAAACCTTTTAAGGAAGGGGATAAGATCCCTCAGTTCTGGAACTCATTCTGTGTTCTGGGAGCTGTTGTATTTGACCCATGACATCCTTAATCTAGTCATATTTGGCCGCCATAGCTTTCTATGCTAACTATCTAGCATCTCACCCTGGCATTTCCATTTGGCCGGCCGCCATGTTTTCTGAGCAGAGTGTATTTTGTGTGGTGGTACCTGCTAGTACCTCCTCCTCATTGCCCTTACTCCCTGCCTGAGAGTTAGTACCTCTTTTTGCCTTTCCCGTGTCCCATCAGGGTGCTTCTTATTGTTCTTAGTTTGCTGTCTTTTTGGAGAGCTGAAAAAATATTGACACCAGCTGGGTCCAATTAGGCATTTCACGCTTATCCCAACCCAAATAAGTTCTTACAATCTCAAGAAATACTTTACATATAGAGTAATAACAACATACAAGTTGCACCAAAAACAAGGGAAGGGTCACTTCATCACACATGTCAACACTGCGAGGAGGAGACCAAGAAGTGAGATAGATTTGGAACTGAGCAAATGAGCCACCCTAAAGAATATAGAGGCTCTGTACTGGCTTAGAGATGAGTCCCGCGCTGAGGGTCCAGTGCTGAACTTGGGCTTGAGGCTATCAATATCTTTCTCAACATGAAGGCAGAGAAGGCACATTTCTTGATGTTCCAAATGGCACAATGCTTGGTGGCATAATCAGATTGTTGGATAATAAGTTCAAGATCCCCAAAGAATTTGATAGGCCAGGATGCTGGTCTAAAACGAATCAATGGAATTGAATAAGGATGAATGTAAATTCTTGAACTAGGACTAAAAAGCACTGCTGGGGGCTCAGTGGATTGAGAATTAGGCCTAGAGATAGGAAGTCTGGGGTTCAAATCTGCCCTCAAACACTTTCTAGCTCTGTGCCTGGGCAAATCACTTAACCCCCATTGCCTGGCCCTTACCATTCTTCTGCCTTGGAACCAATGCCCAGAATTGATTCTAAGATGGAAGGTAAGGGTTTACAAACAGTCCCATCAGTTATACAAGATGGTTAAAGAAATGGCTAAACAATAATTCATGAGAAAAACTTGCTAGAGTTTAAATGGGTGCAAGATCCATAAGAGTCAAAAGTATGCCTTGGTAGCCCAAGAGGTCATTGTGATCTTAGGATGCATTCATAGAAACAGTAGAAAGAAAATGGGATACAATATGTCTTTGTTTAACTTTTGAAACTCTTGGCAACTTGGCTCTTCCCTGCCTTTCCACATTTCTTACATTTTCCTCCCCTGAGAATCAGCCACACTGGCCTCCTTGGCATTCCTCAAACATGACACTCCATCTTATAACTTCATGCTTGATGCTAGCTAACCCCATCCTCCTCACCTCTGCCACTCAGCTTCCCTGACTTCCTTCAAGACTCAACTGAGGAGCAGCTGGTTGGCTCAGTGGATAGAACACCAGGCCTGGAGATAGGAGTTCCTGGGTTCAAATCTGGTCTCAGATACTTCCTAGCTGTGTGACCCTGGGCATGTCACTTAACCCCAATTGTCTAACCCTCAATGTTCTTCTCCCTTGGAACCAGTATCTAGTATTGATTCTAAGATAGAAGGTAAAGATTAAGAATCATTCCAGTATCCTTGTCAAGAAAACTTCCTGGATAGCTAAGGTCCATGGGATCATGAAGAATGGATATGACTGAGCAACAACAAAGGGAGATCCATCAGGATGATGAGAAGTCTGGAGACCAGGCTATCTGAGGGTCAGTTAAATCAACTGATGGAGCCTGTAAAGGGAAGGCTGGATTAGGGGCAGGGAGGTGGTGGAGGGATCTGGTGGGAGTTCATAAGTATTTGAAGGGCTATCTCATTAAGGAGGACCCAGATGTATTCTGCTTGGTCTTAAAGGACAAGAAACAAGAACAAATGGA
>NW_025391850.1:0-3756 GCF_016433145.1 Gracilinanus agilis | reverse complement strand
AATGTAATGTAACATAACATAATATAAGTTGTGTATAGTATATATCATATGTATAATGTATGTATATAAAATATAATTATATCTGGAAATATACATTTTAATTGTATTTCAATATAATTGGTTTCCTTTAGAATCCTATTAATTTTATCTTATGCAATTAAAACCATTCTTCAGAAAAAGGGGTCCATGGGCTTTTCCAATTGCCAAAGGGTTCTAGGACACAAAGAAGGATTAAGAACCTCAGGGAGAAGGAAGAAAAGTACCCATTTAATTCTAATCTCATTAGGTCACTTCTCCTTGCTAATTATATTCTTGTCAGTCTCCTGATATTGCACATCCCTCTCCAAGTTATTTATATCAACCCCAATTTATTTTCAACTCTGTACTGCCCTTAATTTATTCTTCTCAATCTAGTTGTAAGACTACAATTTGCTCAAGTTGTCCTTAACATACAAACACCATATTTTGATGGAGAACATGGCTATGAGTCTCTGCTTTTCTGTCCAAGGTCCAGTTGTCCATTTGTGGTCACAAGTAATGAAGATTGACTTGGCTATGCCAAAAAAAGGCAAAGTATTGAATTAATGCTTTAAACAGGGTGGAATGCAATATTAAAGGCAAAAATTGTTTGTTATTTTAAGAACTTGAATATTTTGTCAACAATATGAGCATGGTAGCCCAAACTAAAATCATCCATAATAACTCATGAGATGCTGCCAGTCACATTTGGCACATGTCTCCAAAAGGTCCACCACTGAATGGTATGATATTGGAATGGATATCTGAATTCTACTCAGCTGGAAAAGGCATCAGAAATTATCAAATCCAACTTTCCCCCTCAACTGATAAAAAGCTTGAGGCTTCGAAGATCCACAGCTTTTCTCAGTGAGCCTGATCTTTTATGGTGGTGAGTTTTTTCACTTCCAGAAGCATTTTGTCATCTGCAATTAAAAATAACCAAACTATAATAGGCATCTCATGGGGAAATGAGAATATTTCTCTAGATATGTTGGTCCAACTGATGAGGATTCATTGAAGAAAAGTAAGCACTCTATTTTTCATGAGTTCATATGACAATGATACAACTTTTAGATGGTACCAAGACATGTTTTTGAGAAGAAGAAGAGTCACAAATGGTTCACTATTAACATCAAGGTCAGCATCAAGGTTTTTTGGCTATCAGCTGCTCACAGATAGACTCTCTAGGAAAGGTGGCATTCTTGGTTGTGGAAAGGTGAAGGGAATGTATAGAAATGGATGCTTTCTACCCTGAAATGATAAACTTCGTAAGACCAGCTGCAGAGAGACACTGGCCAAGTCTTCTCTATTATAATTGCTTGTGGAAGGATTCAAGATCCAAACTCTTCTTAAGGGAAAGACAAATAAAACTGAACTCTCTTAGAATGTGGTCTATTGAGTTCTGGGTAAATATTATATATTTCTAAACCCATTGATAACCTTTGCATTGCTAGCCAGCCTAGAACTAGGTAGCTTAGGCACAAGTTACTTCACACAAAAACAGGGACAAAAATGAGTCATCAGACAGGTAATTTATTATTAAAATCCCCTCAATGAGAACCTGATCCTGAACAATTCTAGAGTATTTCTGGAGCAGGAGCTACTAGAAGGAAGGGATAGAGAAGTATTCATTCATTCTTTACTACTAAGTACAATGTGACTGTGTAGACCAGTAACGTCATATTTAAATAGAAACTGGGGCCACTGAATTGCACACCAGGATCCCTGTGGGCCACATATTGACTTGGAAAACCACATATTAACATTATATGTGTTCTATTGTATTTTTATTTATTTTGGAAAATATAAAAATTTATAATTTGTAAAAATTTTCCGATTAGATGTTAATCTGGATCAGGAAACACTTGGGAGTATTTTGGACTGCAAACCTCTGGTATAGTTGATTCATTTTAGAAAATAACTCCACAGGCCTGAATTTGCCAAACAGAAGTAAATAGTTATCTGTGAGTTTCCAGCATACTGTGTTAATGTCTCTAAGAAGGATTTGCAGGAAAGCATGGACAAGAATTTCCCAGTATGGGAATGTGGTAGAAGGCTGCCATCTGTGTAGGTGGGATGAATATCCCTTCTGAAGGAATCACAGATTCTTCAAAGTAACCAAGTACGTGCTCCATTTCCTGCAAGGGAAATATTTAATGATCCTGCATTCCACACATCTTACAATTTATAGTTTAAATTTTGTTCACTACAGTAATACCAGTGTAGGTTATTAATGGTTCCATTCCTTGTGTGAAAATTTGTTACCTTTACCGCTGAACAAATGCATTTTTCAATGAGTCTCCTGAATTATTCCATCTAGATGTAAAGAGTTTTTTTTGGGGGGGAGAAAAAAAAACTCGATTTGGCTCGTTAGAAAACATTACACGAGGCACACCACCTCCCTTGGGTGTTCCTTACAACCATAAGTTGACAGTGATAGCACTTTGCAGGTGGTGCTTGGACGGACAAAAGAGATGAGCACGCACAGCCCTAATGAACGTGTGGAATCTGTATCTGTTTGGCATTTCTCCCCAGAATACCAGTAAAAGGAAATTAAATCAGCTCACGACAGCTATCTTGCACATCTCACCTGGGAAGGTATGCATGAGGTAGGACAGGCTCTGTTTAACATTAATCAGGCTCTTGGAGTCATTACATTCATGAGGAAATGTAATTCACATGTGATTACTTTTTAATTTACTCTGTAATCACATTCCAAGTGAACGGGCCAAGCTTAAAATGAAATTTAAAAGTCAAATATGGCTTTGTATTAAGAATTCACAATTTTTATATGTACTTAGGTTAATAAAGATTTTACAATAACCATTTGTGACGGAACATATGATAATTTTTTGATGAAAGTTAGTGCCATACCTTAGATAAAATGCATTTGATTTTGGTCCAAGTACTCAACTGGACCCAGGGAGTCTCAGAATTATCCTTTGTGCTGAATTTCCAACTCATCTAAACTTTATTCGTTAAAAAAAAAAAATCAGCCAAATCATCCTCCGCCCCAATCCAAAGTTGCAATGGGCTAATGCATTTTTAATTCCTTTTGTACTCATAAGGGGCCTCCATTTGTTTTATCTATCAGCAGAGAATGTGTATGAGACTTCATAATAACTGACTTCAGCTCCATCAATGGGGAAGGTCGATGCCTATAGTAAAGTTGTCTTTCTCAGAGAGTGCAGCATTTCAGCTTTGTGAAGTAACAAAGCTGTTTGAGGTCGTCCAGTATTTCACAGCTGCCTTCCACTTTGAAACTACGTGTTCAAAGACACGGGGCCAACCGGAGAGCAGCTTGTGTCTGTGGTCAAAATGAAAAGGCTCATTTTATTCTGGGGCTTTTGTAGTCGTGGTTCTAGACGGAGGGCTATTTCCAAAACAGTCTTTTCTTAATTATTCATCACACCGGCTCATGGATGGGGGAGTCGGTACAGTAGGTCGAAGATGGGACAAGAGGCAAAATAGTCAATAAGAGATTGGATGATCATCTGCTAGACAAAGGATTATTTGGTACATTTAATGGGAAATTGTATTGGTTTCTCTCTTAACTTCCATCCAAATCTTAAATATCATTAAAAAATAAATCTTGAATCGTCAGATTTAATATATATAATATGGTAATATTATATACAATATATAATATAATAATTAAAATAAATCTTAAATCATCAGATTTAATATACAATATAGTAATATATAATTAAAATAAATCTTAAAGCATCAGATTTAATA
>NW_025391849.1:0-9960 GCF_016433145.1 Gracilinanus agilis | reverse complement strand
ATATATATACATATATATATTCAAGATATCTCCCTGGCAATATAAATGAACACTGCAAACAAAAAAATTGAATTTTTCTCTAGCATAAGCAATATGTGTCTTGTTTCACATGATGAATAGGAAAACATGTTATATGATCATATGTATATAAGCTATTATCTCCTTTTTGGGGGAGAGGAGAAAGGTGGGAAGAAGGGCAAAAAAGGAACGGGACATATTTTTTGAACACAGCTAATGTGAAAATTTGTTTCTCTTGGTTAAGCATATTTATTATAATTTCTTACATAGGTATAACAAATCATATGTATCATATTATTATTATGCTATATATTATGTTGTTACACATAAAAAAATAAATGGTAACAAAAAAATAAGCAAAGATTTATTCCAGATTTTGAACACTAATGTAGTCAATAAATCAAGGTTGCATTATACCAGAGAGTCCATTGGAAACCCTAGGTGAGCCTTCAGATTTTTACAGATAACGATGGGGCAATAAAATTAGGGTTCATGTTCATGAAATTTCCTAATCGTTTCAGAAGAAAGTCAGTCAGTCAAAAATACATACATTATATAAAGTGCAGGGGCTACAAAAAACAAAACAAAAAACAGTCCCTACCCTCAAGGAGATTCCATCCTAATGGGAGAGACAGTGAGTAAATTGAATAAGGGCCAACTCTATGAAGGGCTCTGAAGAGTCAATAAGTCCTAGGAGTTTGTCAAGCAAACCTGAGGCTGAGCTGGGGTATCTCTCTCTGTATGTGCAATTTTAGCTGTTTGGGTGGTATGATGGAAGGCTGAGGGGACCACCTGTCTTGGGTCAGCCTACTTTGGATTTGGTTTTTTTCCCTGATGTCTCCATCTCTCTCTCCCTCCCTTCCATGTCTTCTTCCACAGTGAGTCTGACAGATTGTTTTGTAAATCTCTGGCTCCCCACTGCCTCCCATGAGAAGCTAAGAACGAGGACTATCTCCAACTGCAGCAACCCAGAATGGAATGAAACCTTCAACTTCCGGATCCAGAGCCAGGTTAAGGTAAAGTTCAGAAGACCCCTCCTGTCTCACCAGTCTTTCTGCCTACTTTTTGGTCTCTTTGTTCACTTATTTGACTCTGTCCTTCTGCCATGCTATTTTTGGGCCATTTAAAAACCTTGTCTGTAGTACTCTTGACAGAGAAGTCACGTAGTCCAGCAGAAAGGGTGCCGAGTCTGTAGTCAGATTTGGATTTAAATCTTAGCTCTCTTACTATATATGTAACTTTGTGCAAATAAATCATTTATCCTCTCTAAATCTCAATTTCCTTATCTAGAAGATGAAGGGCTTAGACTAGATGCTTTCAGAGGTTCTTTCTAGCTCTAACTCTTGTGAGGTAATGGTGGGTAATGAACAGAATGTTGGCCCTGGAAAGTTCATTGTTCTTCAAACATTTTTAGTCCTGTCTCACTCTTTGTGATCCTATTTGGAGTTTCTTAGACAAGATACTGGAATGGTTTGCTATTGTTTTCTCCAGCTCATTTTATAGATGAGGAAACTGAGACAAATAGGGTTAAGTGGACTTGCTCAGGGATCTCATAGCTAGTAAATGTCTGATGATAGATTTGAACTCATAAAGATGAGTCTTCCTGATTCCAAGCCCAGAACTCCAACCACTGCACCATCTATCTGTCCCCAGTCAAAAAGACCTCAGTTCAAACCTTACCTCAGACACTTCCTAGCTATGTCACCTTGGGCAAATCATTCAGTTCCTATTGTCTAGCCCCATGGGGCACAGGTACTAGAGGGGCTCCTGAGAAAATTTCTCTCATCACTCACCTCTCTGTCCAGCAGCCCAATGGGAGTACTTCCTCCCTTCCTTGTCTGGGTTAAGGGGTATGGTGGCTCACATGCAGCATGAGGGTTGCAGTTTGGGCACTCAGTCTCTAAATGATTCGCCATCACTTGGTCTAGCTCTTACCTTTCTTATGCCTTGGAACTGATATTTAGTGCTGATTCTAAGACAGAAGGTAAGGGCTTAAAAAAATTATTTTACCTAATTATATGCCAACAAAACTGATAAATTAAATGGATGAATATTTATAAAAAGTTAAATGCCCAGATAGAAAATAACAATAAATACAGGATTTCCCTCATTTTTAGAAAAATACATTGAATAAGAAATTGGACAAATGTGAATTTTGTCAAGTATTCAAAGAGAATTAATTCCATAGGCTTATATGGTAGCAAAGTGAATGATGGGAAGAGGATGTGTTTGAGAGATACTGTAGAAATAGGGCTTGCCCTAGTGGAATGAATAGATGAGAACAATTTGTTCCAATGGCCATCAAGGTGGCTGAAAAAGATGCTGTGGAGTGCTTAGGATTTGGCCAGACATAGAAGATGCTGAGGTCATCCACTGCATCCCAGGCCATTGCCGGCCACTCTGACTTTTATTTTGTCACTGGGGTTCAGTGATTCTAAAAGGGAGAGTGAGGTCAATGACTTTAGGCAACACTGCCTCACTTAAATCCAATTCATGCCCAAGTCAAGACTTCATCCCATCACGACACTCTTCAAGAATGAAGACAAAACAACAGCAAATTGGAAAAATAGCAAAAGAGAAGATCCTGCTAAGTTTCTTCTAGGAAAGAAATATGACCTTGATATCAAAGCCAGCAAGTCAAAGAACATAAAGAAAACTGGGCTAATGGCACTCAAAATATGAGATCTGTGACATCAAAACTATTTTCGTAATGTAATTATGATGTTATCTGCTTGTTAAAATGCTCTTCCCTTTCCCAACTACATATCTATGAAAGGCCAGATTTTCTTCATATACTTCAAAACTATATGTTGCAACAGATTGCTTGCAGAAGCAGATATATGAATCTGGCTATCTTCTATCAAGTCAGACATTAAAGAGACTGGCAAAAATAAGTAAACCAGTGTCACTTTTCTTACCCCAACAAATGCTGAAGAAGATGTAGGGATATAAATACAGTAATGAGTTGTTAATGGAGCTGTGAACTAATCCAACCATTCTGGAGAACTATTTGGAATTAAGCCTAAAGGGATATAAAACTGCATGTCTTTTGACCCAACAAAGATCTTCTAGGTCCATACCCCAAAGAGAGAAAAGGAATAGGACCCACCTGTAGAAAAATAATTATACCAGCTTTTTTGTGGTGGCAAAGAATTGGAAACTTAGGAGATGCCCATCAACTGGGGAGTGGCTGAATAAGTTATGATATATGATGACATAATATATGATATAAGATGGGATACTATGTGATACAAGAAACGAGGTAGGGGATGGTTTCAGAAATCCCTGGGAAGACCTCTATGAACTGATGCAAAGTGATGCGAATAGAACTAGAAGAATATTGCTTATCATAACAGCAATATCATAGAGATAATTGTGAAAGGCTTAGTAATTCTAATATATACAAAGATCACAAAGGACTCGTGATGGAAGATGACATCCACCGTCAGATAAAGAAGAGATGGGCTCTGTATGCAGGTTGAAGCAAAATTTCTTTTTCTTTATTTCTCTTGGGGTTTTTTTGGGAGGGAAGAGGAGAACATAACTAATGAGGAAATATATTTTATCTGACTTCATACTGTGACTGGTTTAGGCTTTCAGATATATCAGTTTATTATACAATGAATGCCAATTACATAAAAATCAAGACCAGGCCGCCTCAGCTTGCTGGACCCTGAATACAAGGAGAAACATCAGCATTACAAGAAAACAATTAATAGGCTATAAATCAGAATACAGGATTAGGTCATCTGATTTCTAATTGGAACAAAGTTTTCTGAGTTAGGAGAGGGAGAGCAAACAGGTGTGATTCCCTGAAACCAGAAAGAAAGATGTCCCACTCCCCACTACATGTCTGAACAAGGAAACAGTAACAGATTGACCAGTACAGGGCCAGTTTTCAGATAAGATGGATGTATTGATTGATGTGTATAATTGCAAAAAAAAAAAAAAAAAACTCCTTGCATCAAATTTCTGGTCCCCATAACCTATGTGTTTAGTTAAGGATCTTTAAGCAATAGGTAGAAGTGGGCCAGCTTCCCAGTCATGTAAGGACAGGAATTTATATGCTTAATTGACTACTGAACTAGACCCAAAACTGAATGGAAAGGGAACTGAGCACAATCCAGAATCAAGGCACAAGATGGTTTACTCAATGTCCACAATTCATATAATGGATACCTTATTTCTTGCCTTTTCAATGGATGGAGGAGGCATGGAGGGAGAGAAAGAATTTGGAACTTATAATAAAAATAATTTTTTTAAAAAGTCAGACAGGCTTTAGATATAAAGCTACTTAAAACAGCTGTTCAATTTATAACATTGTACTTTGGTCTCATCAGTGCCATGTCAAAGGGTAATGGGCCAAAGGCTATAGTTTCAAGTTCCAACAAATTTGCTGGGTACAAAATTTCCTAGGAACACTTCTATTTTTGTTCCTGTTCTTTCCCGCCCCCCCCTCTCTCCCCCTCTTCCCCTTCTCCCCTCCTCTTTTTTTCTGTCTCTATATCTCTGTCTCTCAGCACCAAAACCACTATTTCCTCTACTCTGAACCTTCTCATGAATGGCTTGTACCTAGCTTCTGGGGCCATGAAACCTGTTACATTCTTCCCGGGGTGGGCATCTTGCCTGACTGTCCTTCCCATCCTAATCCTCCCACACCCCACTATCTGCCAGAGGGGCAGATATGGGAGACGGGACAGGCTAAGGGTGATATCATAAGAAATTATCTTGGATGCTCATGGGATTATGCTCCCAGTCTTACCTCTTCCCAGTGTTCTGACTTGTTGCCTGACATCCAAAGTGAAAGAAGCTTCTGAGTAAGAAGCCCCTGAGCAGATAGTTACTTCTTTTACACTTTAGCTCTCTCCTCTCTCAGGGTGGGAAGGGGAGGAACCTCTGTATCAACTACCCTACCCCCCCCCATTCTCACCCACAATTCCTGTGTCCTCTCCTAGCAGTAATGTATTACATTAGCAGTAGCAGAAAAAGGTTCAAATCTTGACTTTGCCACTTATTACTGGTGTGACCTTGGACAAGTCAGTTACCTATTCTAGGTCTTAATTTCCTCATCTGTAAAATCATAGGATCACAGATTTAAGAACTGGAAGGGGCATTAGATGTCATGTGGGCCACCCCTCCTCATTTTACAGATAAAGAAACTGAGGCCCAGAGAGGTTACATCACTTGCCAAAAATCACAGAGAGAAGAGCTGAGTTAGGAAATGAATCCAGTTTCATTAACTCAAAAATATCTTAGAATAAAGTAGAAGGAACATGAGGAGCCTGTTTAGTTCAAACCCCATCATTTTAAAGATGAAGGATCTGAAGCCCAATGATTTAAAAAAATTTTTTTAAATTTAGAATATTTTCAATGGTGCCATGAGTCATGATTTCCACCCCCATCTTTCCTCTCCCCTCCAGAAGCTGACAAGCAGTTCCACTGAGTTATACATGTATCGTTGTTCAAAATCTATTTCCATGTTATTCATATTTGCAATAGAACAATTCTTTAACATCAAAACTCCAATCATATCCCTATAGAACTATGTGACTGATTATGTTTTTCTTCTGTGTTTCTGCTCCCACAGTTCTTTCACCAGATGTGGATAGCTTTCTTTCTCATAAATTCTTCTGGATTGTCCTGGGTCATTGCATTGCTGCTAGTAGAAAAGTTAATTATGTTCAATTGTGCCATATCATATCAGTCTCTGTGTACAATGTTCTTCTGGCTCTGCTCCTTTCACTTTGCATCAATTCCTGAAGGTCTTTCCAGTTCACATGGAATTCCTTCAGTTCATCATTCCTTTCAGTACAATAATATTCTATCACCATCAGATACCACAATTTGTTCAGCCATTCCCCAATCGATGGACACTCCCTCATTTTCCAATTTTTTGTCACCACAAAGACTGCAGCTATAAATATTTTTGTATAAGTCTTTTTACTTATTATCTTTTTGGGGGACAAACCCAGCAGTGGTATGGCTAGATCAAAAGGCAGGCAGTCATTTAAAGCCCTTTGGACATAGTTCTAAATTGCCCTCCAGAATGGTTGGACCAATTCACAACTCCTCCAGCAGAGTATTAGTGTCCCAATTTTGCCACATCCCCTCCAACATTTATCACCCAGAGAATTTTTTCAAGAATTCTCAAGTATGTGGTGGAATAGAGATTCAGGCTCAGGTTTTCTGGTTCCAGATTTTTCACTCTTTCCACTGTACCACACTATCTTTCACACCTTTTTTATTGCCCTTCATGATGGGGATTAGACTGACTAATCCTCAAAGTCCCTGCCAACTCTTTATCATCCCTGGGGCCATTCTCTGGTCATAGTCATTCTCACTTCCAAGAATTGAGATAAGGAAGCCCTGGTAGTTGAAAGGCTTCTTTTCCTATCATCTTTCTTCTTTTCTCTCTCCCCAGAATGTGCTAGAACTAAGTGTCTGCGATGAGGACTTAGTTACCCCAAATGACCACCTCTTGACTGTCCTATATGACCTCACCAAGCTCTGCTTCCGAGAGAGGACCCATGTGAAATTTCCACTCAACCCTGAGGTGAGTAACTTGGCACATTCTAAGCCCTTTATAGGATCATAGATATAGTGCTGGAAGGAACCTTAGAGGTCATCTAGTCTAACCCTTTCATTTTTAAAAAAACCATTACCTTCCATCTTAGAATCAATGCTGTGTATCAGTTCCAAGGTAAAGGAAAGGTAAGGGCTAGAAAATGGGGGTTAAGTGACTTGCCCAAGGTCACACAGCTAGGAAGTGTCCAAGGTCAAATTTGAACCCAGGACCTCCCATCTCTGGGCCCAGCTCTCTATCCATTGAATCACCTAGGTGCCTCCAACCCTTTCATTTTTATATGTGAGGAAATTTTTGAGGCCCATAGATCTTAAATGACTTGCCCAAATTTACCCGTGTAGAGCCTTTTGTTTCAAGAGGTAAGCAGACTATCTTACCTTGAGCCCACTTGGTAAACAGATTCTCAAATAGACTGGGCAGACCCAGTACCACTAAACCAAAGCCCTAATAGTCTAGACTTTCACAATATGTGTAAGTATCTGATTGGCTTGGAAATTTTGGCCTCCTAATTGGGGATGGCAAAACGTAAAGGGATGCGGAAAAGGGGATGAGGAGGAAGGAAGCATTCACAGGAGAATAACAGACCAAAAATGAAGCTGAAGCAGAGAGGAGGATAAATACTTAAGAAAAATAAGTAAGGGTAAGAAAGTAAGTATGGTTTGACCTTCTCAAAATAGAAAATCCATGCAGGTACTCAATAATATTTAGTTGGCTTTTAATTGGAATCCAGGCTCAGGGTGGTCTGACCAATAGAATAGGAAAATCATCTCCCTCCCTAATTCTGGGAGCTGTGCTTTTCTTTCTTTTTTTAAAAAAATATTTCTTTTGGTCTTAGAAACAATACTAAATATCAGTTCCAAGACAGAAGAATGGTAAGGGCTAGGCAATGGGGTGGTGGGGGTGGGGGTGGGGTAAGTGACTTGCCCAGGGTCACACAGCAAGGAAGTGTCTGAGGCCACATTTGAACCCAAGATCTCTAGGCCTGGCTCTCAATTTACTGAGCCATCCAGCTGTCCCTAAACTATGACTTTTTAAAAGCAAACTAAAATTTCATTAGCTTTTTTTCAGTAGCTATAGTACACTGTTGACCCATACTGACCTCTAATACACTAAGATCCCTAGGGTTTTTCTCAGTCATGCTACTATCTAAGCTTTCCCCCCACCATCTTGTACTTGTGAGGGTGACTTTTTTTTTTGGGACCAAAGTATAAAATTTTACATTTATCCCCATTCAGTTTTATTGTATTAAACTTGGCTTAATGTTGACATCTTTTTGGATCACTGTCATCTAAAATGCCAACTGTTTTTTGTAGTTTTTCATCATCAACAAACCTGATAAACATTCCAACTATACTTTTACCCAAATCATTGATAAAATGTTCAATAGAAAAGATATGAGAACCCTTGGACATCTATCTATTCTATCAGTGATCTCTTTCCAAGTGGATATTGAACCATTAATGACTACTTTTAGAGTGTTGTTGTTGTTCAGTTTTTTCAGTCATGACTGATGCTTTGTGACCTCATTTGGGGATTTCTAGGCAAAGATACTGGTTTTCCATTTCCTTTTCTATCTCATTTTACAGATGAGGAAATTGAGTCAAAGAGGGTTAAATTATAGACTTATAGAATGTTAGAACAAGAAGATTACCTCATTCCAAGATAAAAGATCACTCCTAATCCCAGAAATCTTAGAAAAGTAAAGACTCATTTTCAGGAGTTCAAATCTGGCCTCTGACACTTACTAGCCATAGGACGCTGGACAAGTCACTTAACCCTGTTTGCCTCGTTTTCCTCATCTGGCAAATAAGCTAGAAAAGGAAATGCAAAACTCCAACACCTTTAGCAAGAAAACCCCAAATAAGGACACACAAAGAGTCCAACATGACTAAAACAATTGAATAACAATGTTCCTTCCACCTCTGAGTCTATGATATGTGACCTGTGTGACCTTAACCTCTCCAAGTCTCAATTTTCTCATCTTAAAATAAGAATAGGAGACTAGATGATTTCTAAAGTCCCTTCCAACTCTAAATATCTGCCTTCTTTTAGGGCCTTAGGCAAAGAATTTCACCTCTCTGGGATAGTTTCTTCATTTAAATAATGAAAAGGTTGAACCAGATCATCTCTAAGGACTCCTCCAGCTCTCAATCTTCCAAAAGCCATAATCAGTGCTCCATACTTCACAGACTGCAATAATAGCCTTTGTAAAGAGGGCAGAGACATTTGGAGCCCTTAAAAGCCAATAGAGTCTGTGTTTGTAAAGGCTTCTCTAGGACAAGGAAATATCATCTGAATGGAATCATAACTCAGAACTGATTTCTTTCTTTCCTTTTCTCTTGGTAGGGCATGGAAGAACTGGAGGTGGAATTCTTGCTGGAAGAGAGGTGAGTAAACTCCCATATCACTCCAGAATGGTTCCTTCCTAAGCCTGGGCTCCTACTAGCCTACATATAAGTACTCAAAACAGTGTCTTGAACATAGTAAATATATTCAATAGATATATTGAATAAATGAATGAATGTCTACCAGAGTTTTAGGAATGACCCCTTCCCCCTACCTTATGTAACCAAGATGGGATGATTATACTTCTTTTTAGTTGCTACTAGGTCATCTCCTTATTAATTCTTATCCTAAGTTCTAGGTCAGAGATGGTGAACCTTTTAGAGATGGAGTGCTTGGCCCCACCCCCTGACCATGTGCCATGCTCCTTCTTTACCCCACATACAGGAGGGAGGAAGGGCTTCTATTGGGCTGCTGGTAAGAGGGTTGAGGGGATGTGAAAAAATGGCAGTTCTGCCCAAATCCCTCTGCCTTTCTAGTAATGAACTTTGGAGGGGAAAGGGAGGTGGCCAAGTGCCCACAGAGAGCACTCTGCATGCCATCTTTGGCACCCATGTCATAGGTTCACCATCACTGTTCTAGGATAATCAAGATATTGGGATTTCTTCATAAAGTCTTTCTCAGTGATCAATTTGCTCCAAACTCCAACCCCAGCTTCCTAAATAAACTAGAGGGACCTCTTTTCCATTAAGCTTTCACTCATTTCTCTCTTAATATTAAATCCCCTTATCTCATAGACTTAAATAAATATCAGGTGGTATAGTGAATGGAGCACCAGATCTAAAATCAGGAAGACTTGAGATCAAGTCTAGTCATACACACTTACTGTGTGATCCTGGGCTTGTTACTTAAACTCCATTTACTTCATTTTCCTCCACCATAAAATGAGGAGAATAATAATACCTTCCTCCCAGAGCTGTTGTGAGGATCAAATGAGATAATAATTTTAAAGTCCTTAGCACAGTACTTGGCACGTAGTAAACACTATATAACTGTAAATTTATATATGTATATAT
>NW_025391848.1:0-10523 GCF_016433145.1 Gracilinanus agilis | reverse complement strand
GTCAAGTGACTTGCCCAGGGTCACACAGCTGAGAAGTGTCTTAGGCCAGATTTGAACCTAGGACCTCCTGTCTCTAGGTCTGGCTCTCAATCCACTGAGCTACCCAGCTGCCCCCTGGTCATTTCTTTTTAAATAATATTTTTCAGCATTTTGGGGATGTCCTTCTCAAATTGTTTACTCCTTCATGCTTCTTTTTCATTTCTTTTTCCCAATTTTTCCTCTGATTCATTAAAAATAATTTTTGAGCTCTTCTAGTGCCTGGTACTAATTCCTTTTTTATTTTAAGTTATGCAATATACATTAATCTCCTCTTATTTCCTTCTGAGTTTGTCTCTTGTTCTTCTTTGTCTCCATAATAATTTTCTATGTTTAGATGTTGTTTTTTTGCTCATTTCCAAGCCTTCTTTTGAATTTCATTTTTATCTTCATGTTGGGATCTGTTTCCAGAGTATAGGGGGCATTCTCTTAAACTTGCCCCTTTTCTTGCTACTACCTATGGATCTACTTCTTAGTATTTAAGTTTCCACTTTTTCCAAGGCCGTATGATGATCTGTGGGCTGAGAGCTCTGAAAGTGACCTCCCACTGCTGATTCAGCCTCTCTCAGGGTATTCTTTTGGTTTACAAGGCTAGATAGACTGTGGACTTTCCTGTGCTATGCCTCTAGGTCTCAATCAGGGCTCAGGGTCTCAATGTAGACTTGTTCTGGGGCTCTGGGCTTTACCAAAGTCTGGAACTTGCCAGCTCCACAGGCAAGTCCAGGTCTTAGAACTCAAGGCCTCACTAAGGTCTTGTACTAGGGTTTCACTCTCAATGAGGGTTGACTTCAGACTCAGAACTTTGATGGGTGGATGTGGGAGTGCTCTGTTGTTGATCTAGGCAGAGATTTGGGGTTTCACTGCTACCTTGGGTCCAGGTTCAGAATCTTGAGTGGTGAGGAGATGGAGAGAGGACATTTGCTATTGGCTTACTTCAGGGCTTCTTCTTCTCATCCCAGCAAAACAGATATTTTCTCACTACGTTCCAAGTTTTCTTCTGTAGGAAAACTGCCTCATTCCCTCTTTTGTGAGTTCTGCCATTCTAGAATTCATTTTGAAGCATTATTTTAAGGTTGATAGGAAGTTGTTTTCAGAGCAGTTTGGGCTTTCCTGTCTCTACTTTTCTATCTTGTCTCTGCTTTTCTGTCATATTAAATAGGATCAATAATATATTTGGACTCAGAAAGGATTTTATGACTTTTTTAATTCAAGAAACGTGAATGTGATACTAAGCTTCTTGATCTGAGGTACCAGAAGTAAGTCACTAGATAAAAGAGTTGGTGTGGTTCTTGTCTGAACTTAAACAAGCATAGCATAACCCTTGAAACTTCATCTTGTTAGTACTATATGAATATATGAGAAATGACACATTAACTTCACTGAACATTCTGGTTGGCTCTCAAAATTTCTCAACATGCTAAAAAAGTTCAGTTAAAATTCTCAGTATGTGTTTCCTATATTTTTATTTTTTAAACTATGCCAAGGCCAATATTTCCTTAATAAGAATTACAGGCTTTCAATTTTTCCTTCTGCTCTTAGCTTGATGGGAGAATAACAATAAGCTGTTAAGGGGGAAGAATGTTAAGGAAGTGGTGTGGGTTGAGTAAATCCAGAAAAAGAGAGTAAAATATCCTCATGTTTTCACCTTACATAGGCAGGAGAGAGAGAGAGACAGCGATTTTGAAATGAACTCTGATAAAGGTAAGGCACTTCATGACATCAACTTCCAGAAGATGGGGTTTGGTACTTCAGCACTGATTTCCATTGGGAAGAGAAAATGAAGTCATGGATCAACATGGCTTAGAAGGTGTTAAACAGAGGTCAATGTTTCAGTGGGATGATGTCATGAAATCAAAAGGGAATAAGTAAAGGAAAGAATGAAATACCTATATTAGGCAATAAATTAAAAGCACAAACTAGTAAGATCATACAAAGCTAGATAATTTTTACTTATAGGTCTCAAGATGGAATAGATGTCTGTTTTATGAGTTCCAACTTATCCAGGATTAAGTGGTCAGCATTGAAACCTGTCTCTGAATCAGTAAAAAGGCTTTTTCATCTATTTTGTTTGAAAAAACCTTAATATCAACAAAATCTTAGAACATTAGTGTCTTGAAATGTTATTATGATTGAGGTCAAGATGATGATATGCTAATTCCATTGATAGGGTTGTTCAATGACATTTATTAACAATAAGAATAGAAAATATTTAATTAGCCCTTAATCTGAATTATTAAACAGATCTAATTCATATTACAACACAACAGTTTCTAGGCCCAAGTGTCTAGATGAGACAATTTAATATATTTTAATAATAATATTCCCTATTTATTACATTGTGGATTACCTTCATATTGCTTTCATAGGAGATTATTACTCAGATTTTAGCAATGCCTTTGATTAAAGCAATTATAATTAATGATTGTGGAAAACTATTAATGATATTCTTGTCAATTAAATGTATTTAAACATCAAATAGAATAATAGATAAAATGTTTTCCAATAGAAAAAAAGTATATCAGATGAAACGTATAAAGAGGTAATAATTTTAGCTTTAGCCTATCCATTTTATATTGTTACAATAAAGATATATCATATTTTTGTTAAATTTTAAGGCAGAAGATAGTAAAGGCTAAATAATGGGGATTAAGGGACTTTTCCCAGGTTGAATAGCTAGGAAATGTCTGAGGCATGATTTGCACCCAGGACCTTCCAACTCCACATCTGGCTTTCTATCCACTGAGCCACTTAGCTGTCTCCTAAGTATTTTTTTTTACTATTATGAACACCAGTTGTAGACCAAAATATCTAGATGAGACAATTTAACAGATTTATAATCAGCCATATCCTAATTGGCAAAAGACCTCTTCACTCCACAAATATTATTTTGCTTTTTTATCAGAAGCTATGTTTATGCTATTTTATTTCCTTCATAGCAAAATAAGTTTCATTTATTTATTTATTTTGAGTTATTTAATTAATTAATTTGGAGCATTTTTCCATGGTTATAGGATTCATTTTCTATCCCATTCCTCCTCCCACCCCTCCCATTGCCGACAAACAATTCCACTGGGTTTCCCATGTGTCATTGATCAAGACCTATTTCCATATTATTGATATTTGTACTAGGGTGCTCATTTTGAATCAATATCCCTAATTATAACCCCATCTTCTCAAGTGATCAGGTACTTGTTTTTCTTCTGTGTTTCTACTCCCACAGTTCTTCCTCTGAATGTGGTCAGCATTCTTTTTTATAGGTCCCTCATGTTTGTCCTGGGTCACTGCATTACTGCTAGTAGAGAAGTCCATTACATTTGATTTTACCACAGTGTATCAGTCTCTGTGTACAATGTTCTTCTGGCTCTGCTCCTTTCACTCTGCATCAATTCCTGGAGATCATTCCAGTTTACATGGAATTCCTCCAGTTTATTATTCCTTTGAGCACAATAGTATTCCATCACCAATAGAAACCACAATTTGTTCAGCCATGCCCCAATTGAAGGGCATCCCCTCATTTTCCAGTTTTTTTGCCACCACAAATAGCACAGCTATAAATATCTTTGTATGAGTCTTTTCCCTTATGATCTCTTTTGGGTATAAACCCAGTAGTGGTATGGCTATTCCACGAATATTTAAATACCTTTAGCTCAATGGGGAAGATTAATATAGAAAATTATTAAAACATCAAGGACTGACACAGATTACATACAGCAATCATTCTTATCACTGGCTCCTTTTTTATCTTCCTTGCTCTGCCCCCCAAATCTAGGAACTTATAGTCCTTCAGAAAATATTTTTGACTACTTTCAGAAATGCTTTTCTCACCTGTAATATAATCATGGTAGAAGTAGTGAAATGTAGCAATTAAGAAGCTTCCATCTATAATTTCAATTTTTCTCTGATGGATAGGTATGAATGTTGTTTGAATTACTAATAGTTCATTTCATTGCATAAAGCACTGATGTTTAACTCGAATAAAAAATGGGAGCCTGTAGGCTCCATGTTGACTTAGAAAATCACAAGTTAATATTACTTATGTTGCATTACATATTTTATTATATCTTATATATTGCATTATATTATTTTATTAATTTCTTAAATGTTTCACATAGACATTATAATCAAGTTGTGAAGGAAAGATGGCACTTTTGAATTTTGTGGACAGAGAATTAAACCTCTTTTGGCTTTCCTTCAGACCCTATCTTCTCAAAGCATTTATTGATATTCCAATGGAAAGCAATTGAGAGGTTTACTTTTTAAAAAAAAATCCTTACCTTTTAGCTTAGAATCATTAATTTGTATTGTTCCCAAAGCAGAAGATCAATAAAGACTAGGCATTGGGGGTTAAGTGACTTGCTTAGGTTCAGACAGCTGGGAAGTGTTTGAGTTTAGATTCGAACCCAATAATTCCTATCCTTAGACCTGCCTCTCAATCCACTGAGCCAACTAGGTGGCCCCAAGAAGCTAATTTTCATATCTTTATTATTTACTTTTCATTGTATCTGTTGTGTGTAACATGAAATATGTTAGGAAAAAGAGAAAAAAATTGTCCTTGTTTAAAGTGAAGATTTAATATCCATTTTAAAAAATTTGAAAGAGGTGACAAATTTTGACAGATATAGATGAAAGGATTGTCCAAAAAAGAAAAATGACAGAGAGAAACATCTAAGAGTTGGAAAAGCAAACTACAAATAGTTTCTTTTAGATTCTCAATTAGGATGAAAGAAGGTATTGAAAAGAAACTTTCTGAGATGAAAATTATTCAAACACACTGGGAAGATTTAAGGAAGGGCTACAAAGTAAAAGTGGAGAGCTTACATAGTATGATGATAAGATTGAGAAACCAGGGAAGACATTTTGACTTTGACTTACTTTCTCACTAAGAAGGTTGTCAGAATGTAGGGAAAAAAAACAAAAATTAAAAAAAATAGAAGCAAGTGCTTCTATATTTATGATCCATGTATTCTGCTGATATTGCTTTCTACTTAATGGAAAGACAAAACATAGAAAACATTTATATCTTAAGTTGGTAGAGTGAATGCAAAATGTTACTTCTCTCTCTAAAACAATGAATACCAACTAAAATTTACTTGAAAAGTGGAATTTTGATAGAATCCAGATTTTATGTGGATATGAAGATGAATATCCCAGCTTATTTTTATTTCAAAGAATTGGACTGGAAATGTTTACAAAAGAGGCTAAAACCCTTCCTTCTTTTGAGTGTATACTAGAAAGATAGTTTGGATGTTGAAAATACACTAAAAATTAGTAACAATAGAGAGCTGTCTTGAATCCTTAAGCAACAATGGTTAAATGAATTTAGTTCTATTTAAGCTAATCTCAACTACTGCACCCCTTGAAAGACTGTCTTCATGTCTTTCTGTGATTGTAACAAGTCATTACTGTACAAAGAATTGTGCTAATGAGCCTCCAAGAACATAATTTTTTTTCTCCTCAGGACCATATTGGAAGCTTTTCCACACTCCTCTCTTATATGAGATTAGAAAAGAAAAAAAAACATTAATGGCTCTTAAAAGTTAAGGATGCTTTCCACATTAATAGTTTTCAACGGAAGGCAAAAAGTTGAAAGAACCTTTATAGCAAGTGTCTGAAATCTGAAAAACTCAAAAAACCCAAGAAGTTAAGAATAGATCCCTTTTACATAGTGCTTTAAATTTACAATGCCTTTTTCTCTTAATGATGCTGTGGAATCAGTCATTATTTTCATTTTACAAATGAGAAAAAGAAATTCCAAGGTGTGAAGTGACTTCCCCAGATTCTCTCAGCAAGTGGGTATCAGGTGCTTTAAATCTAAGTGTTCTTTCACTAGAAAAGGCTAAAGAACAGAAATAAAGGACTGAATATGCTTTACATTTTTGAATTCTAGATTTTTTCAGGTCTCCTACCAAGGCTATTTCCTCAATCTCATGTTAATAATATTCTTGTGTTTTTTGTTTTTTTTACCAAAGAATTTAGGAATAGAAAGGGAAATATATGCTTTTATACCTTCTTCCCTAGAATCCTAGAGTGGAATTATATAATTATTTTTGTAACTGTATGGAATTTATATCTCTCACAGTTAAGTATAGGGGATACAGAAGTGACTTTGGATTCAGGAAGACTCCACTTCAAAGCTTGCCTGAGATATTCCTTAGCTATGTGAATGTAGGGAAGTCACATAACAGCTTTCAGTCTATTTTTATATCTGTAAAATAGGATAAAAATAACATATATTTCCCCAAGTTTTTGTGATGTTCAAATGGGATAATATATTGAAAGAACCTTTCAAAACAACAAATGTAAAATATATATTATTACAATTATCATCATCATTTTATTCTAGGATTATTGTTTCACAAATTTCATTATTATTTTAATTCTGTGGCCATCATTCCTTTTGTTCTTTTCTTTATATTTTATTTTATTATGTATAATCTGATGTTTTCCCAACATTCTCACTAAAATTACTGAGATATAGGACCACTTTAGGATATACATTTTCTAAATAAGGTCATAAATAATATCTAGATATGTAATTATAGAAAATCTTTTGATTAACACACTCTCACTAATCTTTTTATTCCTTGTGTAAATATCTAATCCTAGTCACACTCCAATTAAAATATACATTCTTTAGGAACAAGAAGTATACTGTTTCATCTTTTTCATAACTAGTATCTAGCACAGTTAGCAACACATAGTGGGTGTTTTAAAAATTTGTTGAGTTGAATGAATCTTGAAGCCATTGATGTTAATCAAAACCATCAATATAAGTAGAATAAAGCAACAAGAACCAGGCCAAAAAAAATACAGATCTTGTCAAGAAGAAATTATGTCTAGGCATCCTTGAGACTTTTCAAAGGCTATGGGATTAGATATTCCATTAATGGAAGAAGAAAATTAGATGTAGATGTTGCTACTTAGCATTTATATAGTGCTGATTACCATAGTTTCTAATCACTTCTTCATTTGCCATTAATAGAACACAACTTTCTCAAAGACTTCTGCTGCAATTTTAGTAGTTATCCATTCAACAGTCTAATGCACTGGGTGCAATATTATTCCTATTTGCTATAACAATGCTGGTATTTATTCATTAAATTGTGTATGCAAGGTCACATAAGTCATTGAAGGAATTAGAGGCATAAGTTTTACTTCCCATTCTTACTCATTCCCTAAGGTAGCAAATTGCTGTAAAATCTTTTATCAAATGATAAAAATGTTTAAAATCATATCTGTCTTGAAAAACAAAGCAAATGGTAAAATTAGCATGATTGATTATAGGGCCTATTTAGGCTATCAGAGCAGGAAAATTAGTATTTTTACATTTTCAAAACATGATTTTCCTAGGTGGAATAATAGAGGTGGTCTCAGTAACAATATAGAGACAATAGTCTCAGTTTGATTGTCCTGTAGTATGTAGAAAAAGTTTTAGTCTTTTTGATTTATAAGCTGCTGCTATTGCCAAAAACACTCTTCAGTGGACTTTGGACATGTTTTAGTGTGAATTGCTGAATAAAAGAATAAAGAACTTTTTTTAGTAACAAATAATTAGAAACAAAATAGATTCCCATCACCTGTTAAATGGCTAATCAAACTATAGTATATTCATGTGATAGCATATTGTTATGTGATAAAAAACAGTTAATATGAAGTAAACAAGAAGACGTGGGAAATTTAAATGATATTTAATTAAATGAAATGATATAAAACAATGTGAAATAAGAATCAGGAAAGGATGATGCACAATGACTACAATAATTTTGGTGAAAAAATACCAAAAACATGTTTAAATGCATGAAGTACAACTGAGCTTAGCCCTAAATATGAAAAAAGAGAAAGAATCTCCTTTTCTTTCTAGTCAAGGCATGAGATTATAAATGTTGAAAACTACACACATTTCCAAACTTAATTGATGTGTTGTTTACTATTGTTGAACTGATTTTCTTCTCTATTGTTTTCAAATCATTAGGAATATTTTTCTGTTAGGGAGAAAAGGTATGGATATCTTGAAAAATATGGATATAAAACTGTAGGATAACAATATTTTTGCAAAATAATAGGCTAATTAAAATTTGTTTATTTCATAAATTTAGTGTCTGCCTCTTCTTCCTGTATAGATATATATTATTGTGTATGTACAATACATACATATGTATATAGATATGATATGAGCACATATACATATATATATATAAATCATGTGATATTTTTGTTTAATTATTCAATTGTAAAAATACCATTAGCTATTATTCAATTTTGCAACAGATTTATCTTCTTTTTTGGTTAATCATATTTTCTCTATACACAGTGTTCAAAACTCAATGTTATCCATTTTCAAGTAATTTATATTTATTTTGATCATATGTTGAATGATAGAGAATGTTGAAATAATAACTAAAATGTATATATATATATATATTAGATATATGTTTCACAAAATAAAACCTAAGATAATACAGTAAACATAGGCAAAGGATGGAGAACCACACGAGAAATAACATGCTCAATGAGAAGATGAAAAACCAGAATGAATAAACGTGTTAAAGAATAAGATAACAAAAAGTGACACAATAAAATTTTGATGAAGAAGCTTCAACAAAGGTTGGTATATTGGGTGTTCATGAAATGTAAAAAGAAATCCATGTAGAAAACATAGTGCAAAAGAAGAAATCAAGAAAGTTTTAAAAATAAATAGAATAAAAAATATCTTATTAACAAAATCAGCATGTTCTTTAACAAAAATGACAAACAAGCCATTATATCAATTGCTCAAAGAAGGAGAATCAAATTCCTAAAGTAAGCACTGTGAATTCACAACTAATTGATATACATGAAGAAAGATCAATGAGAAACTAATAAATACAATTATATTTCAGGAAAAAAATGAGACCTTTAAAAAACTTGATAATTTCTATAATATAAAATACTTAAATTAACAAAAGAAGGGAAAATGATCTTGAATAATTCAATATCAGAAAGAGAAATAAAAAAATAATTGAACTAGAACAGAAAAAATATGAAACCTAGCAGTCCTCTTGATTGCTATGTTGACACAATCTAGTATATCCTATTTACCTTTAAGGTCTTCAAGATAGGGTCTAGTGACATGCTTCTGTGTTTTTAAATTAAGAGAAACTTATACCCAGAAAATCATTCCCCAAGATAGTGTTCTGTTTATAGAAATTCAGCAAATCATGTACTAAAGCAGAGATATATTATATGAATCAAGGCTGAATGTATATGTGCTGTCCAGATAGTTTATATATGATCACAAGGGATCTACAGATGTGTGACTCCCAGGAAGGAATACAGAGATATTTCTAGAGTTTTCTTTTACAATTCTTTTCTAAGGAACACTTTGATTCTAACCAGATAGTGAGCTAGAGATCCTAGAGATCGGGGCCACAAGGCTGGCTAGGTCTACTTTCTTTAGAGAGGGAGTACCAGGTTAAAAAATTTTGTGTTTATTATTCATATATAATGTGTACACACAAATATATCAACTGGGGAATGTCTTGTAATGCTATCTGTATCATATTTGTACATAAATTCTTTCCTTTCCTAAAGGTCTGACAGGTCAACTATTCCATCCTCTATTTCTTTTTAGTTGTGAGGATTAGGATTGCTTCATTGCAAAGATAGCTCAAGTTTGCTTTAGAAGGATAGGAGAGATTATAACAAAGAAAGATAGATTTTGTAGAGCAGAAATGTATGCCAGTCATCGAAGTATATATATATATATTTAAAGACCTAGTTTCTCAGAATTAAAGATCAAGAATATCAAAAGAATTAATTAAAAAAACCATAAAGAAAGAAGGTCTATGTAAGCCAGATTTTAAATTGTATTATATAACTGTAATATCGAAACTATCTGTTACTGGCTAAGAAATAGAAAGGTAGATTCATAAAAATAACAGACATAACAGCAATAAAATATTATAGTAATTTTGCCTTTGATGAAGGCATCAATCCAGGTTTGGGGGATAACAAATGACTCTTTGGTAAAAATTGTTGGAACAACTGGAAAGTAGTTTGGCAGAAACTACTTGTAGATTAATATCTTACACCATTTATTAAGATAAGATCAAATGGATGCCTGATTCTAGAAATAAAAGGAAATACCATAAGTAAATTAGAACAGGGAACATATTACCTATCAGACTTATGGATAGTAGAGGAATTTATTAATCAACAAGAGGTGGAGAGTAATGTAAAATGAAAAATTGATAATTTTGAGTACATTAAATTGAAAAATATTATACAAATAAAATGAATATTGCCAAGATTAGAAGGAAAGCAGAAAACTGGGGAGAAATCTTTATAGACAGCCTTTCAGATAGAGGTACCTTATTTAAAATGTATAGATGACTTTGTCAAATTTGCAAAAGTAAGAGCCAACCCCTAATTGATAATAGACAAAAGAAATGAACAGATAATTTTTGGATAAAGAAATCAAAGCCATATATAGGGATATGAAAAAAAAT
>NW_025391847.1:0-5706 GCF_016433145.1 Gracilinanus agilis | reverse complement strand
ATAATATATATTTAATTAAAATTAAATTAAAGTACTCTAGAAATGTTACTTGTTTCAGTTATGTCCTGAAGTAGACAAAAACCCATGATCCTGGGCAGCGCTTGCTAGTCTACTCTGGAAGCTGCAGCTTCCCCAGGGACTCAGACACAGTCCACCCTGGGGTTAAATTTATGGCAGGACATATGCCTCCACTGATAAACACACTGGAATCCTGAGAAACTGCTAAAAGTATAAATAAACAGTCTACCTCTGTGAGTTATTGTTTGCTTGCTATGCAGAATCCCGATAAGGGCACATATGTATGATTTGTTCCAAACTACCAATCCCTTCCTTTGCTGCGCGCGTGCCAAAGGTAGGTTTCCTGTCCCTCTGTACTTCTATAAAAACGGCACCAACCCTTTGTTCATTATGACGCCCATTAGGAGAGGTGGGGGGCGCCCCACTGCTCTGCCTCCCTGCCACCCCGCTGGGCTTTCGGTAATAAACGGTTCCTATAATTTGAACCTCTGGGTGTCTGTATTGTGTTGCATCAGTTTGCTCCAAAACAGTCCAACTCTTCATGACTCCATTTGGGGTTTTCTTGATGAAGAAACAAACTGGCCATTTCTTTCTCCAGCTCAGTTCATAGAGGAGGAAACAGAGACAAATAGGGTGAAATGACTTGTCCAGCTAGTAAGTGTGTGAGGCTAGATTTGAATTTAGAACAGTGATTCCCAAAGTGGGCGCTACCGCCCCCTTGTGGATGCTGCAGAAATCCAGGGGAGCGGTGATGGCCACAGGTGCATTTATCTTTCCTATTAATTGCTATTAAAATTTTAAAAAATCCATTTCCAGGGGGCTAAGTAATATTTTTTCTGGAAAGGGGGCGGTAGGCCAAAAAAGTTTGGGAACCGCTGATTTAGAAAGATGAGTCTTCTTGACTCCTGGAACCAAAGCTCTTTAATAGATGGGAGCTATTATTGTTTTACTTCTGGGAAAAATGGTACTCTCTGTGGGAACTGCTCTCTCCAAAGTGAACAGTTTATCAAAAGACTCCCAGAAATGTTTAAGGCAGGAGAGATTCCCAACATCCATGAGTTTCCTCAAGCAAGGATTTGAACAACTCAGCATAGATTCTTTCCTGGACACAAGTGAATAAGACTGACAGATTCAGCTTTGCCTTAAATCAGGAAATGAATTGATTTTGGTATTGCTGAATGAGTCCATTAAAAAAGCAAGCGCCAGTGCCCGAGGCCATGATAACCTTCAATACCGAAGGGGATGAAGCCAAGATGTTTGCAAAAAATATAAATGGGAAGGAAGGCCAAGAAGACCATGAAAAATTTTCAAAGGGAAGATTTCTTTCCATCCTTACCTAAGCTATTGATGCTGACCGCATGGACTTTTCTTGCTAAAGCATGTTACGCAGTTTTTTTCTTTTTGTTTTTGTTTTTGTTTTTTTACATTTAACATAATGGTAAAGAGATTTATAGCTGAATGGTACTGGATAAATTCCCAAGATGCCTGCTTTTATTACTATCATAACATATTTCTGTCTAATTCACTTTGCATCAATGATATTGTTGTAAGGATAAAACTGAAAAAAAGTCTGGGAGATACCAGCGGAGGCTCAGGTAACCCTAATAATGCTCAAGCACTGGAGTTTTGAGAAAGTGTCTTAACAATGATACAATCCAGTGGAATTACTTATCAGCTCTGGGAGGGGGGAGGGAAGAGGGGTGGGAAAGAACATGAATTATGTGACCATGGAAAAATACCCTAAATAAATAAATTTAAAAAAATCTTTTTTTTAAAACCCTTCACTTCTTTGTATTGGCTCCTTAGTGGAAGAGTGGTAAGGGTAGGCAATGGGGTCAAGTGACTTGCCCAGGGTCACACAGCTGGGAAGTGTCTGAGGCTGGATTTGAACCCAGGACCTCCCGTCTCTAGGCCTGGCTTTCAATCCACTGAGCTACCCAGCTGCCCCCCCCCCCCCAAATATTCTCCTCCATTTGAACCCTGCTCCCAGGGAGTCAGATGTTGCCTCCCTTCTGGGTCAGGGAGGATGTACGTCACTGATTGCTCGTCCCTGTGCTCAGAGGTGATGTTCTCCTTCTGTTCTCTCATCTCCCCGTTGCTTAACCTTGTATTTAGATTCTCACCCTCTCTGCACCTGGAAGCCTTAAACTGCACATGCAAAGTCAGTGTAGAACAGGTCAATTGAACTCTGTTAGAAGCAAGTGTCCCTCCCTAGCATTAGCAGGAGAACTTTTGTCTCCATCAGGATGAATACAGCCTATATTTTAATGGAGTGGGCTAATTAGAAATGCAGCAAAACACTGCAGGACTGAGCTGCTCCTGAGCTGTCTGTGGACATATGTGTTGTACGATTTAGTCGTTGCCGTTTCCCCCCTCCACCTTTGTTCTGTTTACCACGAGCTACACATTTCCCAGTGTGTGTTCACAGAGCACTCTACCATCACACCATATGGTCTCCTTCCTCTGGTGATTAATCAGGCTACATGCTGGCTTCCTAGATTCTTTGGGGACTCCACTGGCTTGTGGTCTTGTCGGAACATGCAGGATTCCAGCATGAGACTTCTCACTGTTTGCACCCACCACTAACAAGGTACTCAAATGACTGCCTGAGATCCTGTTGGAGGAAGCCTAATTTGGGAGCCTGTGTTTCATTTGCAGATCTGCAGGAGGGCTGCTTTGTAAGGTGCTGGGGCCACACTGCCTCTCCTGTCCTCCTTCCTGTGGCATCTCAGCTTGTATACATAATAAGTGTGTGGACTCCATGTTATAGCTTTGCCAGTTAAAGGAATAACAGAAGAGCATGGTTGAATTCTTCTCATGTAACTGGATTTGTAACTGGGTAAAGGAGATGTGGGCAGGGAATTTGTAGCCAGCCAAAATTCAGAGATTCTGGGTTTCCCCAAGGTTAATGGAAGCAATGCTCGTGTTTTTTGCATGAAATTTTGTTTTCTTTTTCTTCCCTCCTCCCTTCTCTCTTTTCCTTCCTTCCTTCCTTCTTTCCTTCCTTCCTTCCTTCCTTCCTTCCTTCCTTCTTTCCTTTCTTCCTCCTTTCCTCCCTTTTCTTCCATTCCTCCCTCCCTCCCTCCTTCCTCCCTCCCTTTCTCTCTCCCTTCCTCTCATCCTTTCTTAGTTTCCTCTGTTTCACATTCATCCCAAATCTTACCCACTAATCCTGGGTATCCTTCAACCACTTGACCTGGGTCCTAGTTTTCTTCCTTCCACAGTTGTTCTCAAAGTGTGGTCCAGGTCTCCTGAAACCCTTTTAGAAGGGTCCACAAGCTTGAAACTTATTTTGTAATGACACAAATTTGTCTTCTCTTTTCTTTCTTTAAAAACAAACAAACCCATAACTTTTTGTCTTATACTCAATTCTATGTAGTGGTTCTAATGTGGAAGAGTGGTAATGGCTAGGCATTAGGGCTTAAGTGAATTGTCCAAGATCACACAGCCAGGAAGTGTCTGAGCCTAGATCTGGGACCTCCCATCTCTAGGTCTGGCTTTCCATTCACTGAGCCAGCAAGCAACCCCTACAAATATGTTTTAATGCCTAATATGGTAAATATTGATGATATGACCCACATGAACAAAATCTCTTTGGGTTCATTCATCAGGAAAAGGGGGCAGAGACCACAAGTTTAGAAATTTGACCTCACTTGGTGATTTCTTCATCTCTCATGGGCTCAATTATGACTCCAAGATTAGTATATCCAACCCTTGACTGTCTCCTGAATCCAATCCCAAATTTTTAGCTGTGCATTGTATGTCTTGTTGCCATTATCTCAGAAGTATCTCAAACTCGGCATGCCCAAAATTGAACTCATTATATCACTCCCTTACTCTTCCAAATTTTGCTGTTACTGTGGAGAATACCACCATCTTGCTAGTCATCCAGACCCAACACTTTGGGCTAGTCCTCAATTCCTCACTAATCCATTGTCAAATCTTGTATTTCTGCCTTCACAAAAATCCCTTGTTTACATCTTCTTTTCTCTACTAACATTCATTCACCTCTCCCTCTAGTTCAGACCCTTATTACCTCTCACCTGTGTAATAGCCTCTAATTGTCTCCCTAGGGAAGGACCATCTATAGGCGGGTGGCCCCAGGGTTACAGGTTTAGAGTGAATAGCCATGACTCGACTCTGGTGAGTACGGCATGTGGGCAGATAATAAGTCCTAGTGAACATTAGTGTCCTCCAACTTAGATGATGGCCTTCTTTGGAAAAATGGAATGAGTGGGCTCAGAGGGAAAGGCCAAATTGTTCAACCTTTTACCCTTGAGAAGAAGGAAGGGAAGAGTGACCCCATGCATCAGAATGGAGCAGGACTGGACTCTGGGTTCCCTTCTGCTAGACTGGCATTAGGGTGGGGGAAGGATTTGTAGCATCCTTTTGTAGGCTTATGCCCCCAAATGTGCAAAATATACCATTTAACAAAAGTAAGAATATATAAAATAAACTATTATACAATATATACAATTAAAGAAAAATATAAATATGCAAAACAAATTATAAAAAATATAAACATAGAAAATATACAATTATACAGAAATAAAAATACAATTATACAAAATTAGGATTATTCTTCTTGGGATTCTTTTCTTGCCTCTCCCTCCTCCGCTCTTCCTTTCTTCTTCCATTTCCATTCATCTGGCCTGTTTCATTACTTGGTAAGGTGGATGCCATAAACAAGCATGCTCCCCAGGTAGGTTTTCCCCAGACCTCAGCTGTTCTCACTTTCCCTTTTGTTCCACTTAGTGTATGCCCTGCTAGGGGTGCATGCCATTCTGGAACTTTTTTTCCTTCTCCCAAGATTAAAACAATCTCAGTAGCCCTTCTCCCTTGAGAGCTTTAGGAAGATGTTGATCTCATTCTGGGAATTTTCTCCATTCTAAAGCACACCAGCCTAGAACAGGGTATTCCACCCTCCCTTCCCCTTCTCCACATCCATATTTTGGGAAGCATGTGGCTTCCTAGCATATTTGTCTTTTGCCTCCATTGGAGCGATTGAGCATGATCACCAGTACTCGGCTTTCTTTCTCCTTTCCAGAATCACACACTCCTAAGAATCATTGCTCGTCTGTTGTTGACAGAGCTGCTTGGTCAGGGTGACTTGCCCAGCTTTCTCCTGGGGGAGCCTTTGTCCTTGGAGCTCTGGGGAAGGGATGGAAAGCTGCAGCCATTCTGCCACTATCATTCCTCTGGTGAGCCAAGCCCAGTCCAGGCCAGCCCTGCTTGCTATCCTTTATCTAGCCATGGCTCTTTGGGCATCTCTTGAGGCCATTCCACCCTTCTGGGTGAAAGTCATTAGACTTTGTACCATTTAGTAGGGTAAGGCTTTAGCGGCTCTCCAAGGTGATGCTCTTGAAAGTGAGGATTCATCTTGCGATTACCTTGTTCCAATGAGATAATACAAGTAAAGTGCATTGCAAACATTAAATCATTATATAAATGATCGCTCTTATATTAGGATGATTGTGCTCAAGCCTTGCTAATAGACACTCTGGTTAACAAATGGAATGTTGTGTTCCAATGTGAACTTGAGAAAGAAAGGGACTTGTTGCTCCAAGTGGACAGGCTTGTCTTGGCCTGGGGAAACATTACTCACAATGCTCCCTTTCCTGGAAAGCTACGACCACTAAAATGTGTTTTTTTTCTCCTGCCTTGCCCTTCCCTTCCCTTCCCTTCCCT
>NW_025391846.1:0-7629 GCF_016433145.1 Gracilinanus agilis | reverse complement strand
GCACTTACTGGCTGTGTGACACTGGGCAAGACTGTCTATCCCTTACCACTCTTCTGCCTTAGAACTGAGAGTATTGCTATTGGAAGTTAATGATTTAAAGAATTTTGAAAGAGGAAAAGGTCTGTTTTCTAAAATATTTAATAGAAAACCCTTATTCTATTTGTCTTTGTTTCACCTCTCAGGTACCTAGTGATTTTCTGCCTTAAATTTGTAGGGGCCAATTTATATGAACACAAAATCCAAATTGAGTATTTTCCAAGAAATTCTATTTTAACTGAGTTGACTAACTCACCAAGTATTATTCCCAAGTAGAGGTACCACTGAGGTTGTTTTAATGAATACATGATTCAGTTATAATTAGGAGTTTCTCTGTGTATATAAATAACAAATGACATTAAAAGAGGTACCATAGTTTAGTGGAAAGTATATTAATCTGCAAGCCAAGTTTCAGAAGTAGATTGCATTCCTGATTTTTCCATTAACTTACCCATGACCTTAGACAAATCATTAACCTGTATTGGTCTGAATTTCCTCATCTGTACAATGAGGAACTGAACTAAGTAACCTTTGAATGGAAAACTCCATGATTCTAAGACAAAATGTAATCATGTCTTCCTTGTCATGTTTTTAATTCCATTTTAGCTATTCATTTCTCGTAATCCATTTAATGATTTGATGATAAAGCAGATATCATGTTTCTATACCTTTCAAAAGCAGCTAATCCTTATATTAGTAAGTGAATTTACTGCTTCAAAAAGCTCATTATGTCTTTTCCCTTTGCTGTTTAATATTTGTTTTTGCTAGAATTTCTGTTGGATTTCATAGTTTAAAAATATATATTCTCAATTTACAATTTATATTTTTCCCATTTGTGTAAAGATATATCTGGTCTAATAGTTAGTAAGTCAGTCTTTGAACCAGGAAGATCTAAATTTAAGGCCTGATTCTGACACATTGTGGCTTGTGTGTTGGCCAATTCACTTCTTTACTCATTAGTCTTGGAAACTATATAAGACTTCTGGTTTCAGAAAAGGCACTAAAATATATGTGATATATGTAAGAATGGGATTTGTGTAAGGTGGATAGGACAGGAGGAGCCAGAGAAGGAGTGGCTAACAGTTGGTGACAATTGATGACAGTTAAGACCAGAGGGGATGCTGGGGGAATGCTCTGGAGGAGGAACTTCAGTCAGAGGACTGAAGGAGAGAGGAGGAGAACATCTCAGCTCGAATCCAGTCCTGAGGACTTCCTGAGGATCTTTCTTTGGACATTGAAACCCTGATTCCCTGCTCAAAGATTCCACCACTTCTCACCCAGCAAGACTTCAATAGTAGAGTAAGCTAAGTGTTTGGACTCCATTTTTGGAGCCATCTCTTAGGCTCTTTCTCCCATTACCCAACCTTGCTGAGAGACCCTTTCTGGTGTGACTTAAAATTATAAAAATGGATAGAGATAGAAACAGAAGGAGAAGGGACAAAGAGGGAGATGCTTAGAAGGGGGAAACCCAAATGTTCCCACCTGAGTGATGGACCCCATAGAAATAGAGAAGAGGGCACCCCAAAATGAACTGGGTATGAACTTTAAAAATTGTAAAAAAAGGAACAAATTAAAAATAACCAATTAAGCGCCAGATTGGAAATCCTGAAAATCAAAGGTGAGAATAATAAAACTGAAAGTTAGAAAAACTTTTGAAATAGTAAATAAAACTAGTAGCTGATTTTTGAAAAATAAATAGAATAGAAAAACTACTAGTTGATTTGTTTTTAAAAAAAGAAAAGGAAAACCAAATTATTAGTATAAAAAATGAAAAGAATGAATACACTACCAAAACTAAGGAAGTTAAAAGAATTATGTAGAATTATTTTACCCAATTATATGACAAGAAATTAACAATCTAACTTAAATGTATGAATATTTAATTAAGAACTCAAATTGCCTACATTAATAGAAGAGAGAGACTACTTAAACAATTCCATCACAGAAAAAAGAAACTGAACAAGCCATCAATAAACTAGCTAAGAAAAAATGCCCAGGGCCAGAGGGATTCACACATGAATTCTGCCAAAGACTTAAATAACAATTCACCCCAATATTATACTATTTGGAAAAGGAGTCAAAGAAGGCGTCCTATGAAACTTCTTTTACAGCACAAATATGATAGTGATATCTAAAAAAGGATGAATAAAGAGAAGAAAAATATAGCCCAAATTGACTAATAAATATTGATACAATTTAAAATAAAATACTATCACAGAGATTACAGAAATAAGTCACAAATATCATAAACTATGATCAGATGGAAATTATGTCAGGGAAGAAGGGCTGATTCAGTATTAAGAAAACCATCAGCATAATTGACTCCATCAATAACAAAGCCAACAGAAGAAATATGATTATCTCAATAGATGAAGAAAAAGCTTTTGACAAAATACAATATCTATTCCCGTTAAAACACTACAAAGTGGGCAGCTGGGTAGCTCAGTGGATTGAGAGTCAGGCCTAGAGACGGGAGGTCCTAGATTCAAATCCAGCCTCAGACACTTCCCAGCTGTGTGACCCTGGGCAAGTCACTTGAACCCCATTATTCACCCTTACCACTCTTCCACCTATGAACCAATATACATAAGTTAAGGGTTTAAAATAAAAAAAAAACACTACAAAGTATGGGAATTAATTGATTATATTAAAAGAATTAATATAATTTCCTTAAAATGATAAATAGTATAAATTTTGATAATGGGATTAAACCTACATTTCTCATTCTCAAATCTAATCAACAAAAGTGTAAACAAAGCCACTTAACTCTCAAATGGGGAGGTCTGTGACCCAACTCTGCAAGAATGGGTGACAAATCAGAATTGACTGACTGCCCCATAGACAGTCCTAAGAAAAGCATCTGTTGTGATTAGAAACCTAAACTGGAAGGGAAGTACAGGAAGAAATGAAAGAAATAGTCTGGATAATTTGAAAGAACTTCCCAGGTTCTCCCCTTTTTGGCTCTTGGCTTCTTGCTTCATCATGTGGTGGGTGACTAGGACCTAGAGGAGCTCTGACCAATGGCTAAGAACTTGGACTAAGTGAGACTGCTGTTAATCTCTCCTTTGTAATTACACATGGTGAGTGTAAAGACTAAATATTCCTGGACTTCTCTAAAGGAACTATTCTTTCAACTTTGTGACAGAAGCTTCCACTTCATTCCCCTCTGAGGCCCTCCGGCCTTGAGCTCAATTCTGAGCCTCCTCTGGCTGAGGACTGATTAGATCTGCCTGGGTTAAACTAGGGGGCCTGAGCAAATTGCTTAGTGTGTTAGATTACTTATCCTATACTCTCCTCTCTCTGATTTTCTTATTTTCTCTTCCTCTTTTCATTTGTAAATAAAATTCCATAAAAGTCATTTTGACTTGAGGTTATTCTTTAATTGGGGAATGATAATTATTCAATTCCCTTGTGATCAAACCTTTTAATATTCACCCAACCAAAACCTCTTTTTACTCCTTACAATATTTAAAACCATTATTAAGCAATATCTATTGGAGATGAATTAGAAGCCTGCAAAATAAGATTGGGGTGAAGCAAGGATGCCCATTATCATCACTATTACCAATCTATTATTAATTTTGTACTATAAAATCTAGCAATAGCCATAAGAGAAAGAAAAAATTTAGAGAAATCAGAATAATAAATTAAAAAAAAATTATCATTCTTTGGTGACAATATAATTATATACTTAGAGAATCCTAATAATTCAACTAAAACTAAGAGAAATAACTTTAGTAAATTTCCAGGTTATTAAAATAAATCCACAAACATCGACCAAGTCCAGCAACAGAAGATAGAAAAATGAGCTCCACTCAAATTAACTATGGTTAATATGAAATACTTGGATTTCTAACTGCCAAGAAAAACTGAGAAATTATATGGGGAAAAAAAACCACCAAAGAACAACTACAAAACATTTTTCACAAAAATAAAGTCATATCTAAATAATGGAAAAATATTGATTGCTTATGGGTTCTGAGCCATTATAATAAACCTAGCAAGCCTACCTAAATGAATCTACTTATGCAGTGCCATAACAATCAAATTGCTCCAAAATTATTTCACAGAATAAGAAAAAATAATAACAAAATTCATTTGGAAAAACAAAAGATTGAGAATATGAAGGGAATCAATTAAAAAAAAGTAAAAATAGGTGGCCTTGGAGTACCTTATCTTGAACTGTACCAGCAAGCCATAATCATCAAAGTCACCTGATAGTGCCTAAGAAATGGATAAGTAGATTAATAGCCTAGATTAGCTACATAATACATAGTTGCAAATGATCATAGTTATTCATTCTTTGATAAAGCCAAAGATCAGGTTTTTGGTACAAGAAATTACTATTTGATAAAAATTGCTAGGAAAACTGGTCCTGGAAAAAAGATTTGACAGAGACTGGCTAAAGACAAACTTCACATATCCTTTACCAAGATAAGGTTAAAATAGATACATGATTTAGATAAAAATAGTTATACCATTAACAAATTAGAGGAATACAAAATCATCTGCTTGTTGAAAATATGGATAAGTGAAAAAATATAGCCATACAAGAGATAGAAAACATTATAGAATGCAAAATGGAAAATTTTTATTATAGTAAGCATAAAAAGGTTTTACACAAACAAAATCAATGCAACCATGATTAAAATAAAATGAGAAAACTAGGATTATTTTTTACACGAAGTCTATGATAAAAGTTTTATTTCTCAAATGTATAGAGAACTGAGTCAAATTTATAAGAATAAAAATCATTCCCCAATTGATAACTAGTCAAAGGATATTAATAGGCAATTTTCAGTTGAAGTAATCATGGCTATATGTAATCACATAAAAATGTTCTAAATTACTCTTGATTAGAGAAATGCAAGTTAAAAAACTCTGAGCTACCATCTCAGACATATCAAATTGGATGAGATTACCAAAAAGGAAAATAATAAATACTGAAGTGGGTGTGGGAAAATTGGGACACTAAAGCAGTATTGGTGGAGTTGTGAACAGACACAACCATTCTGGAAAGCAATTTGAAACTATAGCCAATGAGTTGTAAAACTGCATGCTCTGATCTAGCAGTATCACTATTAGGTCTATATACAGAAGAGACTAGAAAAAGAGGAAATGAATTATTAGCACAAAATATATATATATATATTACAGCTCTTTTTGTGATGGCAAAGAATTGGAAACTAAGGGGATGTCCATCATTTGAGGAAAGGATAAAAAGTTGTGGTATATGATTGCAATGGAGTCATACTTTGCTCTAAGAAAAGATGAGAAGGCTGATTTAGGCAAAATCTGGAAAGACTTATATGAATTGATGCATAGGAAAGTGAACATGAATAAGAGAGATTATACATAATAACAGAATTATTATATGATGAACATTTAAATGACCTGGCTATTCTTAACAATATGGAGGTTCAATAAAATCCTCAAGGATTCATGATGAAAAACATCATCTGTCTCCATAAAAAGAACTGATTGAGGCTGAATGTAGAATGAGATATACTATACTTTACTTTTTCCCTATATTTCTTGAGTTCTCATTCACAAAATGACGAATATAAAAGATGTTTTACATTATTACATATATAAAAACAAAATCAGATTGCTTGCCATCTCAAAAAAAAGAGAAAGGAAGAAAGGAGTGAGGTTAAGAATTTGGCTCAAACTTAGAAAAAGTCATTTTTTTCATGTAACTGAGGGAAAAGTAAAATAATTTTAAAATTAAATACTCAGTTGAAATACACAGGAATAAGATTCCTGTAGATATAGATAATTAAAGATTTTTGTTCTTCATCCATATTCAAGCTTTTGTAACTCCATTTTTTTTGGCAAAGAAACTGGTATTGTTTGCTATTTTCTTCTGTAGCTCAGTTTAAAGGCAAACAGATTTAAGTGACTTGCCCAGGGTCACATAATTAGTAAGTATCTGAGCCAGATTTGAACTCAAGAAGCTGAGTTTTTCTGACTCTAGGACCAATATTCCACTGTGCCTTCTAGCTCCACCTAGTGAAGATAGAGATGGTATAGATGAACATAGAAATAGCAACAGAGATACATGAAATAGATATTATAAAAAAAATGAACAAGGTACCTCACAACACACACACACACACACACACACACACACACACACACACACACACAAATATACCATCCTATTGCCTACTGTAGCCCTGAATATCTGCTGAAAAGTAGTTTTCTTTTTCAAGAAAATACCAAGTGAGGTTACAGTTGTATATGACTAAAGGGCCTGAACAACATAATATACTCTTGTAGTTTCAAGGTCAGGAGAAGATTTTTATTTTAGGTCGAATTTCCACCATGGGGTGTCTCTACTCTAGCATACCTTATCTTCCTGGATGGTAGCTCTTTCTTCCCAACCTATCATTTTTCTGAACCTATTTCCAATAATGAAAATCTAGGCCTATAACCTTCCTAGTTAGAAATTTACAGCTTCCTTGTTTATTGGAACTTTCCTTTGCAGCTTTATAACAATTGTCTACAATCTTTATAAACCATCTAACTCTTTTCATTTTACACAAGTTCCATTGGTTCATAAAGTACTAATTATCTCAGAAATTCTGCCCAGGAGATTTATGAGAACTCGGTGGAAGCATGTTCCAAGCCCTAAAAACATTCTCTTGAAAGATGATTGTAAGCTTCTTCTTCCAATAAATGACTGATTTTTGAGGATCTGTCAACTTTCCTAGTTATGTCTCATTTTTATTTGGGGAGTAACTGCTTCCTTAATTTTAATGAGAAAAAGTTTTTTTTTCCAATTTTCAGGGGGTTGAGACCAGAGATGTAAATGTTACTCTAGTAAGAATCTCCTGTGTCTTCTGCCTTCCTCTCCACTTCCATCTGATAGTTTCTAATCAAACCTTATCACCTTCAGTTAAACATAAAATATAAAATGCCCTTTTGGTTTCTGAATTGGCTGGTGTGCCTAATTCTTTGAAATCTATTTAATTCTTAGAAATAGAATGTTATATGTCTCTATTGTTTTCATTCAAAGAGAAGAAAGCCAGTTCCTTCCTTAGCCACCATTTTGCCAGAGGAAAGCTTCATGTGATGTAGTTGGGCTAAAGAACTTCAAACAAGATCCTATTCCAAACACCTCTGGACAGTCTGTCTTTGACAATTAGATGTTGCTAAAATCACCAGAGACTGGAGGGATAATCATAGCTAACAAAATTATTAAGCTATTAAATGTATATTTCTCCCCTGTTCCTAGTTCTATTCTTCTGTTTTAACCTCTACAAAACATTTTATCCCCATGCATCTTTAGCCCTTGGCATACTATTGGTTGATGCAAGACTAATTCCATATAGTATCAGCATTCTGAATCAATAATAAACCTAACAGCCTCATATGCTTTATTATTTGGGGGGTTCTAGTTACAAAATGATAACAATAACTCAGTTTTATTTAGGGGATATATATATATATATCAATCACTAAATATATCTATATAAATAGATATCTATATCTTTAGATGTTGATTTCTAGTGATATCTATAACTAGAGATAGATACATCTGTATCTATAGAAGATGATGACAGAGATAGAAATATATATATATATATA
>NW_025391845.1:0-6332 GCF_016433145.1 Gracilinanus agilis | reverse complement strand
AAAAATCTATAACTCATTCTTTTGTTTTTCCTCTCCTTCCAGCTCTTCCACCTTGTTGTATTAGGGAAATAGTAAGATGACAGGGGGTCAGTAGCAATGTAGTCTTTCTAATCCTTTGGTCTATGGAGGGACACACCCACAAGCAGGTTTGACTGGAAGGGAGGGGCATGATCTTATGAAAGTGCTCCTTTCACTTCCCCCCTTCCACTTGGCAGTTGGAAATTCAGTTACAGATTGGTAATGGTGGACAATCTGAATTGATATCTTCTCGGCCAAGATGGTAAATGGAGAAAGGCAAAATTCCTTATGATTATATCTTTCTCTGTATTATTCCCCAGATGATAGAATAAGTGAAGCTTGATGTTTAGAAACAGCTCACTGGCTCAGAGGTCAGGATCAACTACAGAGCCACCAGTAAGAGAAACTTGACTTATGGAAGTTGTGAGTATATCCCCAAAATATATATCTAGGCACTATTCCCAGTTGATAAAGGTTTAATGACAGGTGGGAATGGGAAGGATGGGAGATGGATAAGGATCAACAAGGTCAGGGAAACCCTCAAAGAGTTATCTTAAAGCAGCCCCTCCTCCCAAAGGGAGTGAGGTGTCTTGAATGGCTGATCTGCTCTCTAACCCTAAATATTCTTCTTCTATATCAAGATAGCTAAACTATGGTAGACTGTGATATAGTTGAATGTCTAACAAAAGTAAAACAGCTTGGCAGTCAGGAACTAAATGGCTCATCTCAGAGTCACCCAGATTATCTCTCTGCTCAGATTCAAGACCCAAGACCCAAGACCCTGCAAGCAGGAATACCTGCCTTCTTATATCAGAGCTCCAACTGCCTTTAACTTCCCCCTCTGTTAGAGTTCTGGGGAGCTCTATGGAATTCTGTGATGTAGCCCAAACCCCCCTCTGAAGCTTGAACCCTTCTCAGCAATATGGATCTCACAGTAATAGTCCTTCAAGCCAGAAAGGCTCCCCAAGAGGGCTGATAATATGATATAGGTTGTACATTATCAAATAATACCTATTTCATTATTTGTCATGCTGTGAAACAAAGCACATATTATTAATGCTAGACAAAAATTCATAGAAGAAAAAAAACCTGAAGAATGGTATATTTCAATCCATTTAGACTTTATCTGTTCTTTCTATGGCAGTAGATATCCTTTTTTAACATGAGTCCCCATATGGATTTTTGTCTTGTTGATAATAGTAAAGTCTTTCCAGGTTTGTTTTGTGTGAATGTGTATGTGTGTGTGTGTGTGTGTGTGTGTGTGTGTGTGTGTGCGCGCGTGTGTGTGTGTGTATGTGTGTGTGCGTGTGTGTGTGTGTGTGAGAGAGAGAGAGAGAGAGAGAGAGAGAGAGAGAGATCATCTTGTTTTTCATTTCTTATGACACAGTTGTAAACTATTACAATTATATGAGACAACTTGTTTAGCCATTTCCCAATTAATGGACATGCCTTCAGTTTTCAGTTCTTTGCTACCACAAAAAGAACTGCTATAGGTATTTTCCATTTTCCCTCACCTTAGGAAATAAACCAAATAGTTTTATTACTAGGTCAAAAAGCATACACAATTTTGTAATTCTTTGAGGATAATTCCAGATTGTTCTCCAAAATCTCTCTGGAATTAGTTCTCATTTCCACCAATGATGTATTAATGTCCCTATTTTTCCACATTCACCTCCAAAATTCATCATTTCGCCCTTTTTTCATTTTAAGCAATCCTATAGGTGTGAGATATCTCAGAATTGTTTTGATTTTCATTTTTCCAATCAATAATGATGTAGAGCACTTTCATATAGTTACATATGGCTTTGATTTCTTCATCCCAAAACTGTCTGTTCATACCTTTTGACTATTTATCACTTGATAAATGGCTCATATTTTTATATATTTGACAAAGTTCTCTTCTTTGAGACTTTGCATTTATTTTCTCAGTGTTATTTTCCCATTTCAGATACTGTATTTCCCCTTTTAGGAAACTGTTTTCTTCAGTCAGTTTTTTTTTTTTAAATTTTCAATCATATTCTAATTTTTCTTTAAAGTCTCAAATTTGTTTTTTGATCCTTTCTTTAAAACTTTTCCAAGAATTCATTTTGGGTTTGACATTTTTTCACATTTACCTTTGAGGCTTTACTTGTTTTCATTTTTGTATTTCTGTCCTGAGCTTGCATTTTGGTGTTCTCTGTTGCTTAGATATTTTTCCAGTGTTGGGTTTCTTCTCTGTATTTTCCTCTTTGGGGTGTTATTTTTCCCTTCATTTTATCTATATGATGAAGCTTAGCTCCATTCCTTGAATGGAGGGAGTACTGTCTTTGCCTGAAATGGGTTCAGATCCCTTGTTCCCAGATTGAGCCCTCAGCAGAGGGAGTCTGGTTGACCAGCTGTTGGAAGTTTTGTAACTAATCAGTTGAGATGCCATTCATGCTGGATCAAGTTGGGTTCTGCCCAATCTCACCAATGCTGGACCTTGTTGGACTGAGTTCCTCCCACTGCTGCCACTTCTGGGTTACACTTGGCTTTTCTTTACTGCTGCACTATATAGAGCTACTTTCATCCCACTGCTACTTGTTCTGTTTTGCTTTGGTTTATACTCTTTTCCTGCTGATGGTAGACTGAGTTGTCTATGCCTTTACACCTGCCACTTGCTCTGCATTGTATTTGAATTCTGCTGATGTTTGTTCAACACTCTTTCCTCCTACACCAGAAAGATGAGTCCTCTGCTCTCTCCACTTTGTTCTGAGCAAGAATACTACTTCACCCTACTTTTGCTGGTTCTGCCACTCCAGGATTCATTTTGAAGCATTTTCATTCTTCTGTGGTCATTTGGAGGATGGTTGGTTGATTCCTTGTGTTTTTTTTACTCCACCATTGTGGCAACTGGCATTCTCTATCACAAATACAGAGCAGGAACCCCTTGATCTAGATACATAGGTCCAAGGAGTCCTCTTCACTGGATTGTGGGAGCTAATATTCTGTTGATATAATGGATTCAGATTGCTCTAATTTAAAATAAAAATTTTTGTTGAATTTCTAATGTTCATAAATAATATCATCCTTGGGTTATGTAGGTGGGGCTGGATTAGGCAAATCAATTAATTAGAAAGAACATATTAGGTATATTCATTGTGCCCAAAATTGTGCTAAGCTGGAAATACAAAGAAATGAAATAGTCTCTGATCTCAAGGAGCTAGAGCTAAGTGACTAGAGTATGAGATTTAATTTAAGGAATAAAAGCATGGGTTAACAGGTTTTACCCAGTTGGTGAAGGAACAGAAGCTATGCGGCTTTATTCTAATCATGTATCTTTCCTTCTTGACAGGGACAATATTTATCCTTTCCTAAAATTGCTTTAGTGTTTGTTTTTTCTTTCTTTTTTTCTGACGTATTTCTTTCCTGAAGTCTTCTTCTGCAGAAGACTGTAGTAGTAGGACAGGGTAGATAGACTACATTTCTCTGTATAGATAGAAATGGTAGATACAGCTGAGAAATGCCAGAAATTTTCTTTCATTTTTCTCTTCCCTTTCCTTCCTTCTCCTCTTGTTCTTCTTCCTTTCCCATTTTCTTTGTCTTTTTCTCATCCTCTTATTTATTGTCTCCTAAAAGCTGGAATGTTCTTTATTTTTGTATTTGGGCAAACTAACTTGGCTTATGAGAGGTAATACATAATCTATTATAAGTTCTTTTAAAGGAACAATTGCATGTTTCATATTTTCAGAATTATTTTTAGTTATTTTACTCTCATGATATGAGTTATTTGATAGGCATGTCCACATAGTTTTTAAATTAGTAACTTCTGCTTTTGGAAATATTGTATCTTCTATTGTACTAGTAGCTATTGTACTAGTAGTTGGTATAGTACTTTACTATCAAAGACTTATTTAATTCTTTACTGTGAGATTTGTGTGAAAGGATAAAGTGATGATCTTTGTAAGTTCACATGCTCTGTAGTTCAACTTTTACTTTATTTTTATTAGTTATTGAGCTGATATTTCCCTATAGATTATAGTCTAAAATTTCCTATTAATATTTTCCTTTCTGCAGACTTTTTGTGGGGAGGGGATTGAATGAAGTGGGGTTAAGTTTTGCAGGTTTGGTAAGAAAAAAAATACCTGAAGATACCCTACATTTTGCACTTCAATAGAATTGGGAATACAGAAGGCTCAGGAAGAACTGATGAGAACTGGTAATCTCCTTTCTTTTAGCAGGCTAATATACGTTCTCTGCCTATTCAAACCCATATTGATCTCTCTTTTATGTTGTCTTAGTGTGCATTTTCCTTCCTAGTTATATTCAAAACTCCTTCAAGTATGGAATCATGCCATAAATTTTACTAATGTGTATAGTGTCCAGAATAGTACTAAGGACTGTACATAGTATCTGTTGAATGATTTAGTTTATTGAAGACATGAATATTGCATATAAGTGACTGTAAGACAATAATGTTAGATTCTATTATTGTTATTGTTTTGATTTGATTAATTTGAAAAATTAGAATATTCTAAGCTTTATGAAGTTTTTAGAAATTAGAAAGCTAATCTTTCTAATAGCTCTCAGTAAAGGGTATTGAGAAAGGGGGAAACTCATTATGCATTATGGATAATTTGAGGAATAAGCTTTCAATGGGCCAAAGTCTTCTAACTCATCATGCAATCTATTGCATGCCAAAGTGACTCTAAGGAAGATGATACTTAGAGGAAAGTTACAAATGAAATGGGCAATGAGGTGGAAGGAGTTGCAGCTGTTTCTTTTTGTTCATTTATTCATTCATTCATTGGATTCTCTGTAAATATTGGTATGGCTTGCAAAGTGATGAACAACATTTCTGCAGATTAAAATGACTGCTCACAAGTTGGCAAAGAAGTCAGGGTCTGAATGTCAAGCACAACAGACAATGATATCATACACAGCTACATGTTTCTTTTTTTGTTTGTTTCCCCCTCCCATTGTTTTTCCTACTTCTCTTGCCCCAAAAGGTTGGAATTTTTTTTCTTTTTTAACAAATCCAACACTTTTTCTGCCTTTGTATCCTGGCCCCAGTAGGTGTTCTCAGCTTCTCTCATAATCATTTTCCTGCAGCCTTAATTTTGCTACATGAATTGGAGCTTGTTTACATTTTTATTTTTTCAGGTTTATTTTTTTGCATTAAAGTTCCAAATTGACAGATGTCTTTTTGTAGAATGGAAATGACATATCAGAGTTTTACTGCTGTCTTCTTTGTATTTGCATATTTAATTACTTGCATCACATTTTATTAGTATATTACCTGATGAAGAATTCTGACTAATTAATTTCACCTGGAATTGTATGCGGGTGTATGAAAAATTACACTTGGCCATTTGTGGGGACCAGCTGCGTATTAGAAATATCTGATCCCCATCTGCAAGATTAAAAAGAGTGAGAGTAAACAGCTGATTGTAAAATCCAGTCCCTTTTCCTTGAGCCCTGAAGGTATTATTATTGGCAGATATCCTTTATTACTCACCCTATATACCAAACATTAACTCAGAAGTTTGCTCTAACTGAGCATCATTCAGTCAGATGATTTTGCCTTCAATCATTTTGGTTTTAATTTGTTGTAAAGCTAATGTGGTTGAGCTCCACTCATATGCATGCACTCATTGCCTCTGATTCCAGCTTGACTCACAAACAGCCAACTTCATTTGGACTGGAAATTGTTTTTGCCTAGTTGACAACAGAAACAAACAAGCAAATAGAATTCTATGTTAACAGAGACACAGAATTAAAAGCTAATCTACAGAATCAAACGTCGTATCTCAGCAATGCAACTGAGCCCTCAGCCTACAAATGCAGCTTTTGCCCTTGCTCTTGCTTCCCTCCTTCTCACTAGCTTGGTCCTTCTCTTGATATGTTTCTGTTTGGATTCTTTGTCTGAACTGACAACAGATGGTGTTTTAATAAAGTCCAGTAGGAATATTACTGTGAGTAAACAATCCAGTGCATGCCAATTCCATAATTGCTGGGTACTGATATAGCCTCTTACCTGCTGCATCCAAATTGGGAGGAAACCAACTGTGCTCACACCTACTGGCAGCAGCCAAACCCGCAGCTGTGGTGCTCTTCAGTATCAAGCCTCACCATGGAAGGTAAATTGCAGCTCCAGTCATGTTACTTGGCACTGAGGCCTGAGAACAGCTGCCATCTGGCTTGCCATCAAAGCATGGTCATTGAGTTGCTCAGAAATGAAATGGCTTCTCTTTCTTTTTCTCACCTCTCCCCTCCTTTCCCTTCCCCTCCCTCCCCTTTACTCCCCTCCCCTTCCCTTGCATTCCCTTCCCTTTCCTTTCCTCTCTTCCCTTCCC